>NW_009933123.1:0-417 GCF_000696875.1 Nestor notabilis | reverse complement strand
CCCCCCACCCCCCCCCCCCCCCCCCCCCCCCCCCGCCGTTCCCAGCTCCTTACAAGCCACGCCATTCCTACATTCAGAAACTTAAATTTAAGCTTAATTCATCCCTGCGGTCGCACCAGTCACACACTTCACACAGCAATTTTCAGCATCATAAATGTTTTACTTCCATCTCCCTGACAGGAGCATGAAACAGATCTGAGACCTTCTGACCACATCCTATGAAGACCAGGCTCCTGGTCAAACCCAAACGACCCTGAGACCACCCCGTCCTGCTTCTCTGTCCAAGCCCCTCCCTACTCCAACGCGACCCGGAGGGTAGCTCAGCCCGTCCCGGAAAGGAGACAAGGTGACAGAGAAGCTCCTTCCAGGGTCTGACGGCAGCCTACAGCTTCCCCCTCCCTCACCAGGGCCCAGCAC
>NW_009933122.1:23285-29083 GCF_000696875.1 Nestor notabilis | reverse complement strand
TGCATTTTTCCATTCAGTCTAATTTGGAAGCTGTTGTATGTTGCACACACAATATTTATAGTATTTTTACAACTCCAGCATGCTTCAATCAAAAGCTGTTTGCTACACTGGAAGGAATTCAAGATGGAAAATGTCTAATGAACGGAAGGGACAGAACAGAGACCTTTGCTCTTCCATTTTCAGGTCATACTTTAAGAGGTTTAATTCAGTGTCAGTGATTTCCTATTACTCTTAACTCATTTCTCTACTTGGAGGCACTTTAATGCTTGTCATCTTGTTAAAAGGATAGTCCGTGTTCCTCAGCAAAGAAATTGTTTTAAACACCACATATAACAGCATCACACAGTGTTGGCAGTTGCAGGCCACAGTCTTTTGTGTTTGAGTCACGCAGGCAAACCTTTGAGGAAGCTTAGTACGTTTGAGAACTCCTGACTTCTGCAAATAGTGACTGTGTTCATTTTATCATGCTCCACACTTGTTCCAGGACTCTTATTAACTAACTGCCAATCAGTATTTTGACTCAATTTATCTATTCTCATTTACCAATGAGTGCAAAATACCACTGAATGTTAGACTGACTTATTTTTGTAGGGGTATTATTAAAAATGAATGTTTATAATGCTTAATGAAAAGTATGACCTAAATTAGCATTTGGGTCAATGAATTCTAAAGTTAAAGTTGGATTAGAAGACTAAAGAAGGGACACTGAAGAGGAACTTTCAGAAATATTTTTGCACATGGAAGATTTCTGTAGTCCCACGTTGTTGTATTTTATTGAGTACTGAAAAAGAACCTAGTAGCGGTCTCCTAGTGATTCTTTTATTTTTGCCCTGAATGGGTGTAAGAAGAAGAGATTTTTTTGTCAAATTCTGAATGTTGATCTATATCTATAGAAATTGAGGCTAGGCTGAACAGTCTGGCTCAAGGCTAGGATAAAGGGGATAGAAAGCCCTTTCCATTTAGTACACAGTTAGTACTGTGATGTTGGACAGCTCTAGGTATAGTGACTCAAAATATCATTTTGTTGATGTTTTACTGATAATCCTTGCTAGTCTGAGGAATTTTTAAATTAAATATACACTGTGTGTATGTATATGTAGATCAGTAATTGTCATATTCACGATTAGAGGAAGGAAAACCTCACTGGATGTCATTTAATTTTTGTCTTTCTCATTATTTTGAATTCAAATTTTGCAAAGAACAAAATGACAATACCAAGGATACCCTCAGTGTAGTTAATGAACACATTGTGTCCACTGACATCAGCCAACTTCCTGTAAAGTACAAGCTTCAACATCTAGTGCTTCACTAAATGCCTAAGAGGCAGAATAGCTCTATTAATGATGGTTCTAAGAAAAGCTTTTTCACTAGCGCTTGCAGCTGTGGCTACTAAATATCTTGGCTCTCCTCCTTCAGTGTGTGCAGCAATGGTCCTTTAGTTCTCCAAGAGATGTCACCAGGGACAAAAGATCATGCCTGACATGATGGAATGTGGAAAAACAGGATCTATTTTCTGTTCCCCATTACCAGCATGATGATGACACTTCACTTACAGATGGGAGGGAGAAATGTATTTGGTCCCTATGAAAACATAGACCAAGATTTGTAAAATATTTAGGTAGTCAACTCCCTATGATGTCTTTCTTCTTTGAGATGATCTCAGTCCTGAAAATGATACAGGACTTACTATTCATACTTTAAACAAATAGCAAGCAAGTATCACTTTAGCTCCTGGATAGAGGGTGGAGAAAAGCAGGTTAAAAAAAGAGATCTAATCCAGGAAAGCTAAAACTTGCCCCTTACAGCACTTGGTGATGAGTGATGATATTAGAATGCTTCTACTTGACAAGTCTATCAATCACACCACAATAAAACGTGTAAATATTTTGCAGAGGAGTATATTTTTAGTGCAAATGTAAAGAATAATTCACTCAGAGTTTAAAAGTAAGGGTCAGCTGTGATCTGTTTAGATGACTTAAGAAGGACATGGAACTGTTGGAGCAAGTCCAGACGAGGCCACGAGGATGATGAGGGGCTGGAGCACCCCACATACAAAGACAGGCTGAGAACATTGGGCTGTTCAGACTGGAGAAGAGAAGCTGCGTGGAGACCTCAGAGCAGCTTCCAGTGTCTGAAGGGGGCTACAAGGATGCTGGAGAGGGACTCTTCATCAGGGACTGTAGTGATAGGACAAGGGCTGATGGGTTGAAAATGAAACAGGGGAAATTCAGGTTGGATCTAAGGCAGAAGTTGTTCCCTGTGAGGGTGCTGAGGCGCTGGCACAGGGTGCCCAGAGAAGCTGTGGCTGCCCCATCCCTGGCCGTGTTCAACGCCACGTTGGACACAGGGGCTTGGAGCAACCTGCTCTAGTGTGAGGTGTCCCTGCCCATGGCAGGGGGTTGGAACTGGATGAGCTTTAAGGTCTTTTCCAACCCAAACCATTTTATGATTCTATAAATTGAGCCTCATTTCTGCTATTGGAGGTACCTAATGAATTTCCAACAATTGTGAATACAGGATCATAGAATGCTGTCGAAAACCAAAGCAAAACCTTTCTTTTACAAAATTCACCATTCATAAATGAAATATTCTTTTTGTAGGGAGGAAGCAATTTTATTTATATATCTTTTGTTTGGAATTTGATTGCCAGTCCCTCTGTTCTTCTCTTGTAAGAAAACAAACGTAGATAGCAAATCTGTTTGCAATTATTTTTTTGAAGTCTTTCATATCATGGTTGAGCCAGTTCCTGTTTCTCTTCTCTCTCTTTCAGATATTTTTCTTTGATAATTTTAAGCTGTCTGTCTGAGTGTGTTTTTATTTAAGTAGAGTTTTCTGTTGTTTTTCTGTGAAAGGTTACATCTTGATAGGTATCAGCATGGTAAAAGATAGCCTCAAGTGTTCACTTCAAGATGTTATGTTTCAGATGGGATATTTGTAGGAAGGTATAGAAGTGATGCCTTTGAAGTAACCAGACCTAAAAACCTTGAACTATAAAAGTTACTTTATTATAACCCTTCAGAGCTATATGTACATCATAATCCTGAAGGATCTCCATTCTCTTTTTCATAATTTTTGGGTACCTTGATCTAGACTCTAAAACTCACCTTGAAGTTAGAAAGGGAAAAGCACCAAACACTGACTGGGATCAGAGACTTGAAACTTCTTTTTTTCCATATTCAGCACAAATGTAGGGTATTGATTGTGTTTGGATAAACCTTTACCATTTATTTTTAGTTGTTTCACTTTGGACAGCTACATATTCAGCATGCAAGAGAGAGGGTTTGTACCTGCAGAGAGTGGGCAAGCTGAGTCTTAGGGATGTGGGACTGCTGGATGCAAGCCTGCTTACTTCACTGTTGCACATGGGTATGTGAGACCCTTAGGCTTTTCAGCATGTGTTTGCTATCCTAGCATTTTCTGTACCTTCTGCCCATCTTCCTTATTTTTAAACCTGAAACTTCATCTTGGATCTAAAAACCATTTGTTAAGAGAAATCCCAGTACTTTCCAGAGAGAATGGGTTTTGCCAAATACAGTTTCAAATGATACAAAAGCTTTGCTGGGAGAATGCCTTAGCAGCTTTCATTTGCAACTTAATTTTTGTTTCCATTGACAAATAAATGCATGTTACAGGGAAGCTGAGCATTCTGTCTCCCTTCTTTTGCACTAGCTGCAGAGCCAAAACTGTGAGAATGTCAGCTGTGTCTTTCTTCAGTTTTGTGGTTCCTTCCAGTCATGTTTTCTGTTGTGGTCCCCGATGGAAAAATAATAAAGTACAACAAAAAAAACCCACTTCACTCTGATGTGGTTACAGTTGGTCTCCTTTACAGATTAGCTTCCTTTTAAGTGTGGTCTCCATGCAGAACATCAACAAATAGCATGAAGATTTATTTCAGATTAAGCTCAGCAAAACAATGCATTTTCTCCAATAAATATATTTCTTATTTTAGCTAACTCCTTCGCACAGAAATAGTGCTTGTTTTATGGTTGAAGTTGTCAAAAGGAAAACTGTATTTAAAGTTTACAAGTCTGTCATGAAATCTACATCTACTCCTTAATTCCTGGTGACAGATTTCCTTGATGGTTTTTTTAAATTAAGATCTCCATTAGCCCTTCCACATTTGTTCTAATTTTGGTTTAGTTTGGTTTTGCAGATGATCTCCCCCCACTGATAATGTAACATGGCACAACATGAAAACTTCTTTCTCTGCTCAAGGGAGGAATGGCAAGGGACCAAAGTGAAACCACACTCCGAGAATCTCCATCACTGATCCACATCTCTAAAATATCAATGTATTTCACTTTTCCTTCATGATATAAACTGTTCCGTACTGTATCAAGATCAATGGATTTTCATTCTTTCAGACTTTATAATAACAGAAAGAATAATAAATTATTATGATGTGTTATCTGTGTTTGAGTATATTGTGTGATGGTAGAACTTGAAAATTCTCTATAAAATATAGTTTGTATTACTCCTTCCAGAAAAATAAATTAAAAAATGGGAAGTTCATAGGCAACAACATCATTTCGACATCATAATGTTGAAGGCAAGACTTAGACAAAGCTGTTTCAGTTTTGGAAGAAGAATGACAAAGATCATTCTCTTTTTTGAGAAACATAGTTTTGGAGTAGAAAAATCACCCTCCTTATCTGGGTGTAGCAACCCTCAGAGCTTTAGGCTACTTGCTTGTATGTAGTATAAATACATGTAGTAAAAGGAAGAGCTAGATGTGAACTTGAAGTTATTTTAAGCTCATCCAAGAAAAGATTTTTACTTTGTATCAAATAAATCTTTAGTTTTACCATTTTATCATTTATCATTGGTGCATTTCTTCTTTCAATTCCAAGATCTTCACTTGATGATTCTTTATGATATATTCTTCATGTGATTTGAGAGAGTTGGCATTGCTGTGTGGGCAGCTTCTTGCAATACAGAATCACTGTATAGCAAAGCGGAACTTGGAGCTGCTACTATTGTGCAACAGCAACAGAAATACGCTCTAAAAATAAGCTCTGTGAAATAGCATTGGAAGTGTGAGTGGACTGTTCTAGTACAAAATGCCTTAAACCAACAAAAACAGTGGTCTATACTAACCTTGTAGATTTTAAGGACTTTCTTTTTTTGCCTACTGAACAGTTACTTGTTCCCTGCATTTATATTATAAATGAATAAAGTGAACATGAGGTCAAAGACAGAATCACTGATTTATCTGTTACAGAAAATATGTTTTATGTGTATAATGTTGTGTACTTCAGTTAAAAAACTACATGGAAGATTTGCACTGTAATTAATAATCAATATTTTTTAAAATGCTATTAATTAGACTGTAAGGCTTTTCTTCCATGGTTTTCACTAGGTTTGGAATTCTGCTCCTAAATGTGTACCTTCACCTCCTAGCACTGGAAAGATAAAGATCGATTTTATCAGTAGAAGGGTATTTTCTTATTGCCCTGGCAACTGAGTTTCACACTTTACCTGAAGAAGTGTAGCCTGAGATGAATTGCATTCAATTTCAAATGTTTAGAGGTTAAAAGCTGAGAGTTTTCATTAGAAAGAATTTCAAACTATGAAGACTTTACAAAATCATCTTTGCTGTTCCTTAAGGCTACAAAGTGACCATTTCCAGTATGTTTCCAATGGAAGTTATCTCTGGTTTTTGGTCATGTTAGGTTACTGAAAATAAAGTGCTCCCCACATACATGTTGTTGGGTTTGTAATATGAACAACAGGAACAAATGTTTCTTTGGACTTGTAGAATTCAGCAATGCTAAATGAAAATGCAGCAATCTGGCACC
>NW_009933122.1:17228-23254 GCF_000696875.1 Nestor notabilis | reverse complement strand
CTTTCCCACTGGAGTCTGTGCATGAGCAAGAATTCCCTGAGTCATTTTGATCAGTCTGAGGTACTAAAAATAAGAATAGTAGCACCTGCCTTTGGAGGAGGAACACTGTTCAGACATTCAGAGGAAATCTAGACAAACTTCACTTGTGCTCCCTGTGGGGATGGGATGGAGGGAGGAAGTTGGAAGAGGAGACATACACGTCTGGGATTCAGGAGACTAATTCCTGAGTCATTCTTGGGGGAAAAAAAAACCAAAATCAATCAGTAATTAAATTTTCTAAATCTTTTTTCTTTGCTTTTTAAGGCACTGCCATGGTAGATGGCAAGTAGGCACTCAGTTCCTATTCAGTAGGTATTTGAGCCTGTAACTGTTAGACACCTTTTTTTGAGAATCCGTGATTTCATTAGTAAGAAAAATATTATTTCTGGTACAGGTCTAAGCTGGTTTCTCTTTTATAATCATAATTTTTCTAGGGACTTTTACTGCTGTATGACTCAACTGCAGTTACTCCACATCAAACATTCACTATAACCATGGACTAAAAGCTGTCACTTTGTATGATTCTGAAAATAATTCTGATGCTGCAATCATTGGCTGACTTAAATTTCATTCCCCCTTTTTCTGAATTACCATTAGCAGAGGGAATTCTCCCAGTATTCCTAACTAGATACCATTTGATGTACAATTCTATCACTATTTCAATTGAAATGCAGCAACTGATACTGTGGTATCACTTGTAGAATTGCTTTGTCTCATAAAGATACCATTTTGACATGCTCAGCTGTTAAAATTAGTTGTATTCAGATGACTTGTACGTTGACATTTTAGAGAAGATATTCAAAGCAGCCCTGCAGAGAAGGACTTGGGGGTGGTGATTGATGAGAAACTCGACATGAGCAGGCAGTGTGCGCTTGCAGCCCAGAAAGCCAACCGCATCCTGGGCTGTATCAAAAGAAGCATGACCAGCAGGTCAAAGGAGGTGATCCTGCCCCTCTACTCTGCTCTCGTGAGGCCTCACTTGGAGTATTGTGTCCAGTTCTGGTGTCCTCAACATAAAAAGGACATGGAGCTGTTGGAGCAAGTCCAGAGCAGGGCCATGAGGATGATAAGAGGACTGGAGCACCTCCCGTATGAAGACAGGCTGAGAAAGTTGGGGCTGTTCAGCCTGGAAAAGAGAAGGCTGCGTGGAGACCTCATAGCAGCCTTCCCGTATCTGAAGGGGGGCTACGGAGGGACTCTTCATTAGGGACTCTAGTGGTAGGATGAGGGGTAATGGGTTTAAACTTAAACAGGGGAACTTTAGGTTAGATCTAAGGAAGAAGTTCTTCGCAGTGAGGGTGGTGAGGCACTGGAATAGGTTGCCCAAGGAAGTTGTGAATGCTCCAACCCTGGAGGAGTTTAAGGCCAGGCTGGACAAAGCCTTGGGCGACATAGTTTAGTGTGTGGTGTCCCTGCTCATGGCAGGGGGGTTGGAACTAGATGATCTTAAGGTCCCTTCCAACCCTAACTGTTCTATGACTCTATGATTCTATGACATTCCTTCCTACTGACATAGTTTTCAAACCAACCCTTTCCCTGACTTCATTTGTTGTATATGAATCGGAGACAAAAAATTAAAAGCAGATTATACTCCTCATCTATGCAGAGCACTGTTTGTAAACTGAAGTAGTGTTCATGTATGTACATGTACTGCTTTACAGACATTTTTCTGATCCTCTAAACTTTGTTAATTGAGAATACTTTGATACCTGGGATAAAATAATGTTCTTATCCCTTTGGATTGCAATATAACATGAGAATAAAGCTTAGCTAACTTGATCAAACTAGATAATGTCATAAGTCCACATCTTACAACCATTTCATTCCTACAGCCTGAAGTTGTCTTGCTGGTAAGAGATGCCTCAAATGACTGCAATTCACACATGCTGCGAAAGCAGGTCCCTGATTTTTGTAGCTGGGCAGCTATACAATTTAATTATTATTTATTATTCATTACCATTTAGGTGAAGTCTTGTAAAAAATCTTGAATAAGTATGGATCCACAGAATCTGAACATTTATCTCCTGGGAACTTCTAGTTAGAAGTTACTGTATCTGCCAAAACCCAATTTGTGGCTATTCCAATAAAAAATTTAAGAAAGTTTCATTCAAAAAACCTTTTTCTAAAAAAAAAAAAGCAAGGAAGCCATCCTTAGCTTGGAAAATGCCCAAGAATTAAGACACTTTAAGATTCAGGAATTCAAGTAGACATACTAGGATTGCTTGTATTTTCTTCCCCTTTTCTCTCTTTTCCTACAGAAGGCATGTGCTCTCTGAAAGTGGGGTAGAGGTGTTTAAATAAATGTGCCCAAAATCAGCAATAACTTTTGAACCCCCTGTTCATTTGTTGGGGTTTTTTGTTTGTCTGGGTATTTTACAGTAAAATGTTGAGTTTGCAGCTGTTGACACGTATATGAATAAAAGTGACACAGTTACTCAGTACTAACCCAAAGGCTCCTATTTGTACGGTGTATTATTACAAGGTTGGCATTCTGAAATTTCATCCTACTGTTTTTATACTCTGGATATCTTAGTTTTTTGTTTAGTTCTGTTGTTTCTTTAACCAATACTCTTTGCTGTTTGCATTTTCTGCTCTATTGCTACAAACAGGTCACCGTAGGTCTGTGGGGTCTGGATCTAGCTCCCTGCTTGCTTTTCCCTATGAAACATTGGACAGAGAAGTATGTTTAAAATATTTTTGTGCTCCTGTTTATGATTGCTGTGATGGCATTTCTGTAAAAACTGCCAGTTATTTCAGTTCAGTGTAGGGTTCTGTGTGTACTCCCCGTGCTTTCTTGTTTGTTTAGGGTATGAAATACCACAGTGGGACATTCTGTGAGGGTTTTATTAGCGTGAAATGAGGTTATCAGGTCTTTCAGGGTAGCTTTTATTGTCAAAGAAATACGAGAAACAAAGCCTGCAAGCATCACTGCTCAAGAACTGACATGTTCTGTTAGGAAACTCAATGGACTTCTACAGAAGTAACTCAAAACAGTTCATAGGGCAATTTAATTATGAGTTAAGCAACAAATTCTTGTTGTCTTCAAAACATACGAATATAGCTTTTGACTGGAAACTCAGCATGTACCTGAGAGCTAGCCGTGTGTGAGCAAATTAAAGCCTGGATATTGACGCCTGTGGTGCAGGATGTACACTTACGAGAGAGACTTGGTTTAAACTCAGGGATTTTTTGAGGAGATGGCTGTTTACACTAACTTTCTTTTCCAGTATTTAATATTCTGGACAAAGTTCACAAGTATTTTTATCATATAAGAAGAGAATATATTCGTCTATATAAGGCTAGAACTTACTTTTTTTTCTCTTGCTGTGAGATGTACAAACTGGAGAGTATTAGAGAAACAGATCAGGGCAAGGAGTTAGGTTTTTAATGATTCTTGAGTAATCTTTATTAATGACTAAGCTGTCACAGTAGGATGATGAGCGTACTACCGAAATTGTTAATGACAAAGCCAGGAGGGATTACCAGGCAGACATATGCCTTTGAGGAAGAACTGGAGGCAATGACAACTGGAATAATGGAAGGGAATTCATCGTAATAGGATGACATTTGAGACTAGGGATTGCCTAGGATTGTAACCAAGGGCTTCTGATACCAGCTTCATCAGTTGAGAATCACAGGTTAGAAGAAATGTACTTGTTTATGGAATGATAAATGCCAACAATGTGATGTGACAGTGAAAATCAAGACAAATTTGATCCAAGGAGACATCAGGCCAGACATTGCTGGTCAGAAAGGAGTTAGTTACACTTCTGTGAAATACCGTGTAAAGTTCTGCTTATCAGTATTTAAGAAGGATGTATTAACTTTGAAAAAGAATCACACAGCGAGTATGCTATTGTAAGAATAAGAACATACTGTACTAATATGCTATGACAAGAATAAGAAATACTATGATAAGAATAAACCCAAGAATATTAGCTTCCTTCCTGAGATAGACATGATTGCCATCTACATGCAAACAAGTTTGCTAGTTATCCAGGGGTTTGGTTTAACCCCAGCTGGCAACTAAGCACCACCCAACTCCCTGTGCACCCTCAGCCCATTCACTGGTGGGGTGGTGGAGAAGCAGAAGCAGCCTTGAGTGTGTAAGCACTGCTCAGCAATAACTAAAACATCCCTGGGTTATCAACACTATCTCCAGCACAAATATAAAACATTGCCCCATGCCAGCTATTGTGTAGAAAATTAACTCTATCCCAGCCAAAGCCAGCACAGCAGGTCTGGTTTAGTCCTGTTTGTATAGCAACCATGCAAGTATTATAGTTATGCCTCCCTTTATTCTCTCCAAAAGAAGGATTACCTCTACATGAGGCTGGGGTTTAAAGCCCCTCTGTCTTATTCACTGCTGGGTGAATATCAGTTTTTATGCAAATACAGCCTTGGTGACAGGATATGAAAAATATTTCTTTTTAGCGTAGGGTAAGAAACAAATATGAGAAACAAAACAGCTTTCCCTTACTATTAAAGTGTTTGCTTTGAATGTATTACCCAAAGTTGATAAGGTCTGAATGACCTCCCTAATAACTTTAGCTTTGAATATAGAGAAGTAACTGGGGAAAAAAAAAATCTGAGAGTACTGTCAGATCTATGTCTGAATGGATAAAGAAGCTTCTATGTGAAACTGCATCTTGTCTTCATACAGTTACAGTATGTTCTCTCTTAACCTTATGCAAGTGCTTGTGATCATTTTTCTACAGCTTTCATAGAGAAAGTAAACTGGTTTTTAATATTTCAAAGTGTAAGGTCAGAGGTACAACTGTAATCACTTTTTATGGCATGGTTGCCACATCATGACCAAGTGTGGTAGTCACACTGGTATGTACTGCAAAACCCCATGGCTTTAAGCATTCCATGGATCTTTTAACTCTAGTGATAACAGGCCATGTAAATTAATTCAGGGCCTGCTGCAATAGGACAAGGGGTAATGGTTTTAAACTAAAAGAGGGGAGATCTAAACTAGACATAAGGAAGAAATTCTTTACAATGAGGATGGTGAAACACCGGAGCAGGTTGCCCAGAGGTGGTAGATGCCCAGCCCCTGGCAACATTCAAGGTCAGGCTGGACAGGGCTCTGAGCAACCTGATAGAATTGACATGTCCCTACTCATTGCAGAGGGTGTGAACTAGAGGACCTTTAAAGGTCCCTTCCAACCCAACTGTTGTGATTCTATGATCATATCAGAACACCTCAAATTTACCTTTGCCTGGTCAGCAGGTCTCATGTAGCCCTATTATATCAAGTAGGAGTCTGTGGTCTACAATTTTTCCTTCAGCATTTGAATTCTTGACGATGGATTACATGCCAAAACACCGACATATCCAACCTCTCACTGTAATTTGACATTAAACTTAGTGCTTGAGTATGAACATTGTTTTTTGGAACAAACATTTTCGTAAGTTAACCACATTGGTTATAGATGTCTTTTCTAACCACTAAATGAGACCCCCTGATGCCGTATTTTCCCATGTTGTTTTCCTGGGAATCACGCAGTAATTGAATGAAAACTGATTATTACATCAGGAAATGAATCACAGGCTAAAGTTCTTGGAGAATAGGATGTTCTATCAATTTCAGTCCTCTGACACTTTACTCATTTTCAGAACCAGAATAAAGATTCGGTAAATATATAAAAAAATTAATAACTAAAAGTTTATTGCATATGTATTGTCGGTTTTCTGATTATTCTTTTTAAGAACCTGGTGTTATTGTTGGCGAAAGTAATGAGAATAAGTGGGAAAAACTTGAAAGGCACCAAGGTTACAAAAGCTTAGAAAAACAAATCATAACTTGCATGGACAAAGAAGGGAAAAATTACAGCTACAAGTGTATAATCTGGGAATATGTATAGGTACCTACTGTGTGAATGTGCCCATGTGCTACTCTGTGTAGATAAGTTTATACTGAGTGAAAGAAGTTGACATCTTGCCTTTCGCTTTCACTAAATTGCGTGTGTTTAAAAAACTCT
>NW_009933122.1:0-17218 GCF_000696875.1 Nestor notabilis | reverse complement strand
GTGTTTTTCAAATACAAATCACTGTTAATAGTTACTTTCATCTATCATCTCTTGAATTTATTCCTCCAACTTTTCTAACACCTCTTTAGGGCCCCTGTGGGTGTGTCTCTTTCCTACGTGAAGGCCAGAATCTGGTCTCAAATTGCAGCCTCCTTCCAGTTGTAAAACACACTCTGCACAGTGGACTTGACTAAGCAGCATTTTGCCTCAAATAATTCCTCTCAATATTGCTTTAAATTCCATTTTCCAACAGTGATGAAGACACTCAAACTCACCACAGTAAGAACTATTAAGTGCAGTTTATTGCACTTTGGTGTTTTGGTGGGTTTTGGTTTGGCTTTGGTTTTTTTAAACAGAGTACTGATGTGAGCATATGAACTTTTTGAAGCTAACTTTGGAGATGCTGCCCTTATTTTTCCACCTTACCCCCAATCTAAATTAAGATATAATAGTGTTTATGTTTTAGGCAGTGATTCGGATTAGTAACATAGTGCAAATGGTTAGAAATATGTGTCTGGAATTTGTTTCCCTACTGGAAAACTGGTTGTAAAAAGGGAAAGCTAGCTTCTAACGGGCCTTTACTTTATTTGACCATACTTTCTGCTTGTCACATGTTCTCGATTATGATGGACAGCTGTTTCTCCACTTTGGGTCTAGGCCATTTCCCAGACTTTTTTAGGTGACTAACAGTAGTGGAACAGGAAAAGGCAGTTTTACTCTTGTTACCCTAGTGCAAACTGGTGTTGTTCAAGTTTGTTCCACACCAGTAATTCTGGTGTGGAAACATAGCACTTTTCATTTCATGATGATACCTTGTTGGTTTAGGAAGGATGAGATTGGATTGTGTCTTTCAGTGGTATGCTCCTTCCCTGGTGGTATTCAAGGTCAGGCTGGACAGAGCCTTGGGCAACATGGTCTAGTGTGACCATGGCAGGGGGTTGGTACTGGATGATCTTAAGGTCCCTTGCAATCCAAACCATTTTATGATTATATGATTCATACAATCATATTAGAGCATACTAGGAATGTTTATTTGTGTTTTTATTTCTTTGGTTTACGTTTTTTATTATCTTCTTCTGCATCAATAAGAAACAGAAAATCAGTCAAGAAGAATTAATTCATTTAGGAACTTGTGGCTGGAAATGCCATGTGGATCCCTCTATGGTAAGGCAAGCAGAAGCCATAAAAACCATCTTACAATCTAACTGGGCAAAGTCTGTAAGTATTTCAGCATGTTCAGTTTGAGCAAGGAGCAATGGACACAAGTTGAAATGTAGAAAATTCTGATTAGATATAAGGAAATAAAAAATGAATGAGAGTGGTTAAATATTGCCACAGATTGTCTAGAGATCATATGGAATCTCCATCCCTGGAGCAGTTCAAGTCTTGACTGGACACAGTACTGAGCAATCTGATTTAATGAAACCTGTTTAGAACAGGAGATTGAACTAGCTGACCTCATGAGCTTCCTTCCAGCAAAGATAATTCCAATGCAGCTGATCTTAGAAGCCAAAAGGCTACATTTCTTTTTAGTATCCATAAACTTAACATTTTTCTTCCTAATAGGGTTCTTTAGTTTTGAGGTTAACTGATATGGAAGGGACAATTGGAGGTGTGCATTAATATTTAAGTCTTCTGCTCAAACAATGTTAAGATCACAGTAAAAATATCAACATTAAAATCCCTTTACTAACTTAAGTCAGTATGATTTATGGAGACTATTTTCACTTTGCTGATACATGACAGTCTGAATCAACTTTTCCATTTTCTACACGTAAACCTCCTTGAAGATTAGGTTACTTCTTGTTCTAACCCTGTGTAGGAGCAGTAAAGTAATAACTCCAAAAAGGGCTTTTCACCCATGGGCTCTTCACTTCACTTTATACCCTAACTTCCTAGAACAATAAAACTAAACCCACCCAGATGAGTACATTATGTCTCAACTAATGCCAGGATTTAGAGACACCAAGTAGTTATTTAGAGCATTTAAACCCTCTTTTTCTTATTCACACATGCCAATTTTTAGATTTGGTTGTAGCTCAGTGTAAAATATACAGGAGCTACCCAGCATACTGTAGTGCCATTTCCATGGTGAAACACATGTTTCTGGAAGCAAACTGCAACACAGTCATTTTCATAGAACCACACAATCAACTCTGTTCGAAAAGACCTTTAAGCTCCTCCAGTCCAACCATTCCCCAGCACTGCCAAGGCCACCACTAACCCATGTCACTGAGGCCTCGTCTACACGGGGTGTGAACACTTGCAGGGACGGTGACTCCAGCACTGCCCTGGGCAGCCTGTTCCAACGCCTGAGCACCCCTTGGGGAAGGAATTGTTCCTCATCTCCATCTAAACCTCCCCTGGTGCAGCTTGAGGCCATTTCCTCTTGTCCTGTCCCTTGTTACTTGGGAGAAGAGACCAGCCACCTCCTGGCTCCATCCACATCGTTTTTTATTTTTTTCTGGATTGTATTTATAAATTTTATCCAAACAAAAGTACTGAATGATGCAGCACATTGATGACAGATTAATGTTCTGACAGATTGTATTGGATTTAACTCTATATACTGTGAAAAGAATCTCTATCTTGAGATACCGCACTTGGGTAGCTTCCTTTATTCTTTCTGGACAGTGCTAACGAGAGGCCATTAAAAATTTATTTATCCAGATAAAATTTCTTTATCCAAGATTCAAAAATAGGCTACCTGCTTTTCACAGATAATTCTGAAATACTGTGAAGTTCTACAAGGGATTCAGATTGATAGCCAATGGTCACTGTAGCCACAGATAGACTCCGCCTATGAAGACCATTGGTCCAAAGATTCTCAGCCTCCTGAACAGCATCAACCCATTTTGTTTTACACACCTCTGACAGCTTCATTAACTTTTAAGATGTTTTGGTAGTGTTTTTAAGAGGCTATGTTTTTTTCCTTTGTGTGTTTCTTCCTTCTTGCCCCAGCTTCCCTGTACAGGCTATCAAGAAGTAGCAAGCTAGACGATGATCTTAGTAACTTTCCAGACATCCAGGAATTGCCCATATTTGCACATCTCTCTCATATGTGGTTTTTACCATTTATTTATTTACTTTGTGAGTTGAAGATTTACTTGTGGTGCTGAACCACATACAGGAAACCTGCTTGTGTACTCTCCTGAAGTTAGCCCCTTTCTTTTGAAACCAGTTCTCTTCCTTCTTTCCTCTAGGACCTCGTCGTCTGACCCTCTGTGCCTTATTTTGTATTGATTGTCTAAACTGCCAGGTTGTCACAAGAGAGGGCTTTTTTTCCTCAAGTGTACTACATTTTAACCAGTTGCTTGTTTGATCTGTAGACTAAAAGCTTGAAAACAAGATGATGTGCAGGACCCTTGAGAAGGATGGGAAATTACACATTTTAACAATGTAGGCTTGTTTTGGAAGTTGTATATGCAAAATGCATTTCAGCTTTGTTAAAGTTCTTGTCTCATCAAGTGGTTTGCATTTTCCTTCTTATGACTGAATTTCTGTTTGTTTAACTTACGTGCATCATGGAACAAATGAGGTTGTGGATGGGGTAGAGACAGGAAAAAGACTGGGCTTTGAGGGTAACAGTCTGGTAATCACATTAGTAATTTCATCATTATTTACATAGGAAACTGTATTTAATGTGACACTTTGTCTGGGTTACTAGCAACAGGGATAATTCCACCTCCACCCCTCCCCAAGATTAGGACAAGACACTCTTAGTTCACAGATTTTAAGATATTTTCCATTTGTCTTCCTATCTTTAAAAGGGAACCAAGAGCTGTATTTCATGAGCCTGTTTTAGTACGTATAGATAAATTAAAACTTTAAGATTTGTGATTACAGGATAGAAATATCTAAAACTAGTGATTACACTACAATTTTCGAATAGCCAATTGTTTCCTGGTGGGACAAATTACCACTGGATTTGAGAAAGACTTTAGCTGGGTGCTTGTGCATGTTTGCAGTGAAAGGCAAATCTGCATTCCAAAAGCAATGCAGAGCTGTAACACTGACTTGTAACCCCTTTACCCAGTAATGATAAAGGAAAGAATTCTGAATGCTCATTATTCCTCCAGTCAGAATACCTTCACTGGATATGAGACAAATTACCACCAACACTTTTAAGGTTTTTTAATTCATTGTATTGATTTATATGGTTTTATTACTTCAATAATAAGAACACTACTTGAATAATCTGATGGTTAGTTCTGAACATCTATTTCTTGTTTAGTTAAGTATTGCCTACAATAAGCAGCACATTGCAAAACAGATAAAATTTGAGTTATATCTTTTTAGTGCCTGGGACCCAAATCAGTGTATGCCTCCCGTGTAGCTAGGCCTACAAGTATGATAGTAAGAGATTTGACAAGGTAATCAAAGAACAATTGAGACAATAATCATTGCTTGTATTTTCCAGGCTGAAAACTGCAATAAAAACAAAAGGTTGTTGGGAAATTATGAAATAAAAGATTCATCTTAGTCTGCTGCCTTAGGGTAGACCTGTAATTCTTCTCTGGGTTTCTCTTGATCAGGTTGTATTTAAAGAAGTCATTTGGTAAACATCTTTCATCTTGTTTTCTTTGTTTGAAGACCAAAATTATCCAGCATGATATGTTTACCTCTTTCTGGTTTTATTATTCATCTGGTGGTAGACCATCATTTTCATACAGTATGAAACCACAGGCACTGTGAGGAAATTGATACAAAAAAAGCTAGAAGCAATGAAGGGCAGAATATTTCATAATGGTCTAGAAGTATACTTCATATCTTTCTCAACAAGAGAGGATTAATTCTTTTATCCTCTCATAATTTCGCTGTTGGCTTTATTACAGATCTAATGGTCTACTTCAATCATCAACTCTTGAACTGATGGAAAAGAGACATAAACTGTATGTTTGATCCTGCAAACATCACTTGTGTGCTTTAATATACTAAAATGTCTATTGGCAATCAAAGAAAACTGAGAGTGGATGAAGGCTCTCTGGAGAATTAGGGTGTGATTATCAAAATCCTGGGGAAGAAACCTTAGAAGAAGCCAATCTTAGGAATGATTATGGTGGTCCAAGCCCTCTTCCCCTCTTTGTTTTAAAGACAAATCCCAGGGAATGGAAAAGTTTTTGGTTCTGACCTGTTTGCAAAGAAACTCCCCTGCACAAAAATGTCATTAAAGGAAATAAATTTATGTGTGAAAAAGATGATTTGTTAGTGGTTATATTAACAAACTTGAAACTTTAGACAGCACTGATTCAAGTATGGAGAAGCTGAGCTTTCCCAGACATCAGGCTAAGACACATTGGTGGTGGCTGTCCATCTAATGAAAATACCAAGCTGAAGACAAATGTTATAGTGCCAGTTTAGCAAGTGTTGGTCTTGTGTTGGCACCAAGAAGATCTGTAGGTGCAGAGCAGTGGGATTTGGACGACATGATGGCAGCAGCTTGAAGGGAACTAAAGAGATGATCAGAGTGATAGCCCCTCATCCCATAATAAATTACTCCACTTTGCTGGGTATAGCAATGAAGCACTAAGAACAAGATAATGGCAGCAAACAAATGACATAATCCTCTGCCTCGGCCTTCTTCCTAAACTCTCCTCTTTTTCCCTTCCCCCAAAAGGGGTGGGGTGGGTGAAGTACAATAGGAAGATGCACCTAAGATTTCAAAGACCACAGAAAAGAAAAAGAGGTTTAAGAAACAGTGACGTTTTCTCTTTCCCCTCATACAGGTTGATATAGGCAGGTAGCCTCTCTGAGAACAAAGTTCTAGCAAGCATTTCTTGTTAGCTTGAGGTGTCCATTGTTGCTTGGAAACGTGGTGTTACAGGCACATAGTCATAACCTGGAATACCTGAACTAGTCAAGTCTCTCTTCTCAAGGTAATATGATTTAGCCTGAATTTTCATGTGTTATTCTCTATTTTACAGACCACAGGATGGCAAAAGAGGATTTCTGTTTTACCCTTTTTCGGTAGCTCTAGCAATCTAATGTTGGCTATGGGCTGCCATGTAGATCTGATTCATGAACTGTATGGCACAAATCCATTTATCCATGTGTTCTAATTTATACAGGCATTCAAATAGATTCTCTTGGAAAGTACAAAAATCATGCTTGCAGTTGCAGTTACTTGAAGAATGAAGAAAATGAATTTAAGGAATTTCTTCCTTCTGAGTTTCTGTTCTGTAATACACAGATTAGAAAGGGAAGGAGGAATTTATTCTTACCTGTAAACTGGAGGGAAAGCTGAGTTTCATGTCAGATGGAAAAGGAAGTAGATGGATAACTGCAGCCAGAGTTACAGTCAATGGCTCAACGTCTAAGTAGAAACCAGTAAAAATTGATGTTCCTTAAGGGTCTGTACTTGGACCGATACTATTTTTGTATCTTCATCAATGCCATAAGCAGTGGGATTGAATTGACACTCAGCAAGTTTGTGGGTCACATAATACTGAGTGGTGCAGTTAATTGGCTTGAGGACAGGGATCCATCCAGAGAGACCTTGACAGGCTCGAGGAGTGGACCCATGTGGACCTCATGAAGTTCAGCAAGGTGAAGTGCAAGGGCCTGCATCTGGGCTGGGGCAATCCCCAATGTCAATACTGACTGGGGGATGAATGGATTCATAGCAGCCCTGCAGAAGAGGACTTGAGGATACTGGTGCATGAAAAACTGGCCATGAGCAGGTAGCCCAGAAAGCCAGTCAAATCCCAGGATGCATCAAACAAGTATGACCAGACAAACAGATTTTGCCCTGCCCTGCCATATACCAAGAGGATACTGTCTGGAGGATTTGTGGCCTTGCCACAAGGCTGTAGAACTTCGATTAGCTGAAATAGCCAAATACGACAGAGTTCATATTCGTGGTAACTCAAGTGCAAGTGGAAGCTGGTACTGAAGCACTGCATTAAAGGATTATGTCTAGTAATTATATCATGTAAATAGGAAATATTAAAAAAAAAAATACTCCCCCCCCAATATAAAAACAATGAACCAAACAAAACCCAAACAAATCTCAAAGAAAACCCCGAACTACCTCAAAACCAGAAACAGTGGAAGAAAAGCACCTGAGTTAAATAGGAAGGATTCAACATGTAGCAGGGAATTTGTGTAAGTACTTGAGAGAATTCTCCTGAATGGTAAAAACTCCAGCTAACAGCCTGCAGCCCTCAACATGATATTTGGTTTGCTTTCTCTTTACAAAAACATTAAGCTCTTTGCTTTAGTTATAGCTTTCTTCCTTCCTATAACTTATGAATTGTAAGTTATAAATCACTTGCAGCTGTGTGGCAACTACTATGTAGTGAAAGCTCAGATTCCACCTGAAAAATGTTAGGAACCATGTAGAGAAGTAAAACTTTAAGGTACTTGGTGGATTGCTGGTAGTGCTGCAATTCCACCAGACACCCTAAGTAAAATGGACCCATTGCAGATGGATGTCTAGGAAAGAATTATCTAGGAAAGAAATACAACAACTTAAGAAATACAAACAACTTTAAGATACTGGAGGAAATGCATATCTCAATTTTCTATCATTGCTCACCCACAGTGTACTCACTTTTACAAAACAGAAAACAATGGAAATGGAAGCCAGAATATGAAGAGGCAGTCAAAACTAATACAGGAATTAAGACGTATCAGCCACTGAGGCCAGGAGATGCCCTTGACTCTATTACAGCAGAATGGGGTTTTGCAGAACATGTAACTTACTGAAATCGCTTCCAGACCAAGCTAAGGCGGCCAAAAGGCCTTTAATGTTTAGCTGAACTGCACTTAAAGAAACAGAACAGAGATATTCCAAGTGAGAAAAGGGACTTTTCTCTAGTCCAAGCAGTTAAATAAGTTAGACAAGGAAACAGTAACCCGTCCGGACAGGCCTCACACCTCCTAGCCCCGAGACTTCTATTGTTTTCTCTTTCCAGTAATGATGCCAGAACACTTTTCTTGGAGATCAGGCAAACCATGTGATGATTACTTATGCTTCTCATGGAATAAATCATCACCAATATGAACCAAATTCAATTTACACTTTGACAAGTGACCCCCAGGGATGGAGATCCTCACTTTTACTTTTGCTAATCAGTATGGTACCTATAGTACAGTCTGAGCCATACATGTTTCTCATCTGTGGCCACAATCTCCTGTAACAGCAATTATAAGGGAAGGCCATGAAGGCACCTTTTCCTCTGAGATTCAAGAGATAATCTGGGATAATGTGACTCAATTCAAAAAGGATTTCTGATCTTGAAGGTATCCTAGTTAGTTTTGCTTATGACCTCTACCAAGAGTAAAGCCGCCATGAAGGCACCTTTCCCTCTGAGATTCAAGAGATAATCTGGGACAATGTGACTCAATTCAAAAAGGATTTCTGATCTTGGAGGTATCTAGTTAGTTTTGCTTATGACCTCTACCAACAGTAAAGCCACAGATTTTGTTTTGACAATATGCAATGCTTTGGTATACACCCTATACCAAATCATTGTGCCTGGATTAAATCATAATGGAACTGTCCTCTATCAGTTAGAATATAAGAGTATGGGTCCATCAAAACGGGAACAAATGGCAAACTATTAATGTAGATGCATATGTTGCATAGGAACAACAGGGATTTAGTTGTGAAAATAATACTAATAATGCCCAAGACATTTGTCTTGACACTGACCAAAGTATTTGTCATTTTTAAATACATCCTGATGAAACCCCTGAACCTGTACTTGCATATGTTGGAAATGGATGTTTGTTTACATGTTGGAAAGGGATATGTTTGCATAAGAACCCTTTGTGATACTGTATTTACAGATAACCCCACTGTAGAGGAAAGTATCTGTATTTGTAATTTTACCATAATTATGGGATGTGACTTCAACTATTCTGCCCCTGTCACAATTCACCAATTGGTATAACCATTATATCGAGATTTATTGCCTATTAGAATGAGTCTTGCATTGGCAAGAAGACTGTTGCAACATGATGACCTGACATGATTGCTAAACTGAATTTAGAACAATGGACAATGATCCCTGATTACATCCATAATGATGTAGAAAAGCACACCATGACCTAGAGAGAGTGAAGAAAGATGGAGAACATCCCTGGTATGAAATTCTTTTGGGATGGTCACTGGAATTTTGAATTCGATGCTGCATCCAATTATAGTTTTGTTAGGTTTTGTTAGTTTAATTATGTTTACTGCATATAATCATTCTCTGTATCAAAGTTTGGCAAAAGACGAAACAAATTACATTAATCCAACATGTAAAACATACACAGTCAACTGACTCTCTGTGTGAAATGGTATATAACTAGCACTAATTGTATCACTTAAATTAGCTTGTCATGTAATTGGTCTCTTACCACTGGTCAGCAACACACCACATATTTATGACACAGAGGCAGGAGCTAACTGTGCTACCACTCTATGAGTCAATAAAGTGGATTGACTGTAGTCATGGGGGAGTGTGACAGATGCACTTTGAGGGTACTGGTGGATGAGAGATTGGATATGAGCAGACAGTGTGCGCTTGCAGCCCAGGCAGTCAATTGTATCTTGGGCTGCATCCAAAGGGGCATGGCCAGCAGGTTGAGAGAGGTGATTCTGTCCCTCTAATCTGCTCTGGTGACACCTTGCCTAGAGTACTGCATCCAGCTCTGGAGTTCTCATTACAGGGAAGATACGAACCTGTTGGAAAAGGTCCATAGAAGGGCCGCAAAAATGATCAGAGGGATGGAAGACATCTCCTGTGAGGAAAGGCTGAGAGAGTTGGGGTTGTTCAGCCTAGAGAAGACTCCAGGGAGACCTTATTGAGTCCTTTCAGTTCTTAAAAGGGGCCTACAAGAAAGACGGGGTGAGACTTTTTAGCAGGGCCTGTTGAGACAGGGTGAGGGGTGATGATTTTGAACTAAAAGAGGGGGAATTCAGGCTGGACGTGAGAACCAACCCAAACTATTCTGTGATTCTATATAGTGTATAACCTTGTAGTATGGTAACTTCATTTTATCTTGGTAACTTTCACTTGTGCCTTGGTAGTTTTGAATCACTGTTCAAATGACTATGCTATGCAGTGAAGAGTGGGTGAACCATAGGGTGAACTTTGTCATTGAACTTAATTTTATGTCACACTTTTACAACATCATATTAAAGCCATTTTTGCTAATACCTTTGACAGTGGTTCTTTAAGTGATCTAAATCACCGATTTGTGACACTTGAAAAGTTGGTACCAGATATTTATATCCTTATACAGTATAGTGATAATTTGTGTGCTGTCATGGTCCATTTATAGACCATTTGCTTTAAAACATGGTCTACAGTGAAGCTTTCCACCTCAGAAAGCACAAGTGGAAAGCCTTGTTTTGGTTGCAAAAGGAACAAAAATTATGTGCAGACACTGTTAAATCGTATATGGAAAACCTGATCAAGCATGTGTAACTAATGAAGTATTTTTTATCATCTCAAACTTCTCGCCTCTCTGGGAGGTGTAATGCCATATAAAAAGAAACTGCACATTGGGCACGCATAGCAGAAGATGACACAGAGTTTTTTTCCTGAATGTTTTCATAAATCTCAAATTATAGCTTTCTTGTTCAGTGTGGGGGTTTTTGTGGCAGTAGAAATTCAAAAAGTACTGCCAAAGTATTTTTTTCTTCAAGTTACCTTGAGTATAAAAGGTGTAGGAGGAATCTATAAGCTGCTGGAGTATAATAAACATATACTGCATTTCACCAGAGGAAGGGTACAGTTTTGCATCTAACCGAAACAGTGACAAATCCTGCTGACTCTGCCTGGATAGGAGCAGACCCACCTGTACAAGAAGCATGACTGATACCTTCAGGTATGATCCAGAACAGTGCACCACACTACTCTACATGCCTGCATATTAAAGGTGAAATGTAGACTTGTAATGAGTCACCAACCAAGCACTTCATCCCCAAACCACTCCTGATACATATTTAAATCTGCTAGTAAGTACAAATACCATCTCTGATTGTATAATGAAGTATGGCCTTTAGTCTTTATTATGCATGCCAAGGCTCTGAGTTGCAAAAAACCCTCTACATTGATTTCTCAACACCTCTTCTTCACAAAGCAAAGGGATCCGTGTTCCATCATCTGACATTCAGGGCTGTTTAACTTAAGGGCACTTGCTTGCAAACGCAGGCCACTTTAATTACTCTTATGGATCTGTATCCTCAGAGAAGGAGTTGGCTGTATAAATAATAGTTACATAAAATATGTAGTTTACGTATGCTGCAGTGCTTCTTTTAATGTCTCTGTGGATGTGTAAAGAACAGGCATCACGTCTCATGGGCTCAGAATTGTCACCTTTTTTGGAATGATGGCAGCTTACTGAGTCATGAGGATTGTTTCCCTAATAAGAAAGAAGAGATTGGGAAAGCAAGTTTTTTTTCCATTTTTGTTTATTTTGTGTTATACCCACTAAACTTTGAACGTTAGTGTTGATAAGGAGCAGGCAGGGAATGGCTTCCTTCTTTCTTTCAAAATACTTACTTTGATTTGAGGCTTCAGAACCTCATTCCATATGAAAATGACAAAGGTAAGCAACAAATTCTAGTCTGTCTGCTGCAGCTTTTCTAGAAAAGAAATTACATTATAAACCCAAAACGTTTCTCCATTTCATGAGTTAATAGCAATATGTGAAACCAAGCTTAACAAGATCAGCTGGTGATTGCTGGCAACAGTATTTTCACATGAGATTAAATACCCACAACCCAAAATCTGATAAACATTATTCAAAATGCTGGGTCCTCAACTGAACTCCTCTAACTATTGTCACTAGTAAGATGTTTCCTCTTTTTTGTCTTTGAAAATATGTTTGGTGACTTTCTCTGACACGATGCACTATAGAATAATGGGTTGATTTTAAGAAGTCAGGAATCATGCAAAACTATTGTACCACCTTATACTTAGGCCTTTTAGTCTGCCTTTTACTCGGATGAGGAAAAATTAATGTGTTTAAAAAGAGCTTGAACTGTAATGCAACCCACCATTTCATACTGAAATGAAACGTACCATCCTGTGTCCTTGAGACCTTTCCTTGGTCAAAATGCATCTTGATGCAAAGGTAAGTAAACTGATTAATAAGCTTACCCAGGTTAAACCTGCATTATTACCACAAACTTTACGTCTGTTTAAAACTACGGGAAGCTTGGCAATCCAGTGATACTGGAATGGAATGAGGCTCATGTTCAAAATATAAACACAAATCAAGTGCATGCTCAGCTACTGATTCATTTTCAATTTCCTGTCCTTACATGATTGCAAATAGAGAATTCAGTCCTACATTAGGATTTTGCAGCTTGAAGTTATCTGGAAATAATTGCCTAGTTTGGAAGGACAACTACCAAAATAAAGTTGCATAATGTGGAGTCTTTCAAGCTGCTTAAGAAAAAACATAGAGGATGTAGGGAGAAAAAGAAAGGCTGCAGAGGAATTTCCTCCTGTTGAATGTAATCCTTTTGTAAGGTCTTAATTGCATAATATAGATTGCATAATTTTATAGCAGTGCATCAGGCACTAACATTTTGCAAATTTCATACATACTTAAACCCATAAACCACAAATTTCCAATCTATTGTATTATGGAGATCTGCATCTCTCCCTGTTTTAACTTCTTAAAGCCTATAGAAGAGACTTGAAATTAAATTGGCACTTGAAATAATGTTTCTAACTGCAGCTGACACAGAAGTAAGCTATTTCTGATAGCTCTTTTTCTGATAGCTCTTTTTTCAATGCTATTGAAGCTGCTTATCTAATACTAATGGCAAGGAACTGCCTTTCCTTATGGTTGAAGGTAGCAAAGCTGGACACTGTGATAGAGAAAGCATCCCTTTTAATTCACTGGATGTCACTGAGGTCATCTTTATTAGTTTCATAATTCTCTTTGCCTGCTCCATTTGTGTCATCTTTGATGACTTGTGCTCATGAGTTACACAGGGCAAATGGGCTACATTTCTTCTTATGTTTGTTTTTATTATGACAAAAAAACACAACATAGAATCAGTTACATTGTTGGTAGTATTTGTTACTTTATGTAATACGTGTTTGCTTAGTAAAAATTACTTTTCTTTGCCCATACAGTGTTCTTCTCATACTTATTAAAAACATAATATGAGTTCAGTTTTTGTGATGTGTTACTTTATGAGGCAGTGTAACCAGGAAATAATATAGTGTTCACGTAGTACAAAAACGTCATGGCACTGCAATGTTCCTTGCATTATTTTCTCAGCCTTTCTTGACATCTCTTAATTCTTCATGACTTTAACTTGGAAAAAACACAGATATTTTTCTGTGCATAACATGTTTTTAAGTGCTACACCTGGTTTCTAAATGTATTACATTTCTGGTGACTAGATTGCAAGCATTTTCAATGTGACTAGGTAAACTGTTCATAATTAGAAAGTTGCATGGGAAGAGAAGAGTAACTTTGATACTGTGCTTATTATTCTTGGTTAATTTTTCAATCAGACAAGGAACACGTTTAGTTCTCATAATATAAGCAGCCTGAGTCTCTCATTGCAATGTTTCAGTTTATTGCCTCTTAAATATAGTCTCCAGTAGTTAGGCAACCATGCTGAAGAACTATTGGACAATAAAATAACCACCTATATACAAATTCTGGGAATTATTAGTAGTGACTAATCTGTCTGTGACTAGTCTGTGCTGAATTACACAGAAGTTAAAGAAAGATATTCTGACAACAGTGAAAGAGCTGACAATTTATATAGTGTTACAAATGGTCCCAAGAAGCAGGAAATAGAATGTCTGGGACATAGAAAGGAAACTTTCAGTGATGGATAAAGTCCTACAACCAACCTATTACCTCACTGAGCAGCTTTGAAACAGGGTAAACAGGAAAGAGAGGACGTCTGCTCCTTAGTTGCTTCATGATGTAAGATTAACAGTTCTTGACTGATACTGATAACTGCAGTGCTTAAGTAGTTGTGTATATCAAATGAATTAAAACTTTTACTGAAGTGCTATATCACTGATGATTTTGCTTCCAAAACAGAAGTTTAAATATTATTCTTTTCATTATTCAGTGGAACTGTACTAGATGCTGTTAATATATACACTTTCTTGAAAGCAAAACAGGCAAAAGCTATTTATAAAACATTTATGCTCAAGCACTTCAAAAGGAATTTCAAATGTATGAGTGTGACATAGCGACCCATTTACTAATAACAGATAGTATTCATTGGAAGAGCAAATTTGTAGGAAAGGAAACTTTCAGGTCTTTCAGGAATTAATGGATGGGACCCTCAGGGAAGCTGTTCACAGTGATAAAGGAGTGAACAGCTGGCAGCTCTTTAGAGGACTGGTTTTTAGAGCTTAAGAGCTTTCAATTCCTATATCCAAGAAATCAGGTAGGGAAGGAAGGAGACCAGCATGGGTGAATAAGGACTTCCTGGTCAAATGAAAGTGCAAGAAGGAAATGCACAGGCAGTGGAACCAGGGACATGTATGCTCGGGTAAATGCAGGAACACTGCCTGGACATGTAGGAAAAGCTAAGGCACAGTTGTAGATGAATTCGGCAAGGGATGTGAAGGGCTTTTTTTAATGCCACCAGTAAAAGAAGTTGAATGTATTTGTCCCACTCTGCAGGCCACATTGTATTTCCTTAACTCATTTTTTACTTCTTTTTTTTTCTCTTTTTTTAAGGATGAATTCTATCTGATACAGAATGTGTGTATATTATTATCAAGTAAGGGTCCTGCCTTCGTAAGGGTAACAATGAAAGACTACAAAGTGGAAACTATAGGCTATGTGAAACTTGCACGGGAATAAGAGTCATTCCTTGAACAAGATACTCCATGGCTAAGTGTTTCACTGAGAGACTTGTTATGTGAAGCTGCAGCCTGGCAATAATCAAGGCATTGTGAAAATGAGCTATGATAAATACAGGCAGTGCTTTGGAGCGTATCTGTGTTTGTTAGTCACTGCTCATGAAGCATATCTAATATGGTTTGAATGCTGTAAGATTTCAATGAATGAGTTCTGAAAAACACCAGAAAAAAAAAAGAAAAAGCCCAAACTTAGAAAGAAACCTGCTGGTTATTGTTTGCCAAGGGGGAGAAAACAATTTGTAGTTACTTGCAATACGATTTTTAAGGACAGTCTGATCACAAAACACAGAGCGGAATGCTGTTGGGACTTGTGGAAAATAGTATCTGTAGAGCTACCAGTTAATGCTACTTCAGCAGTGCAGAATTATGCTTGTGGTCAAACACTTCCATTACAGGCACACTATTAAAACACATTTTGAGACACTATTGTACAGTTTGATGATGATCTTTCCAAGGAAAATGCACATAGTCCCAAATCCAGATAGAGCATAAGTTTGTAAAGGGTGAGGAGAAAAAGACTGGATGACAGGGCTGGCCACCCTGAAAAAAAGTGAAGTGTAAGCAGCAATAACCAGCTTGAAAGATGCCATATTTCAAAAATAAGCTGTGAAGTGTATGATGAAGTGATGATTTCTGGCAACTCACAGCAGGAAGTTCTTTATCATTTCTGCAGTTTTCATGATGGTGTTAAGATAACAAAACTACAAGCTTAGCAGATAATTCAGCACACAGATCAACTTCCATCAAGATGATAAAAAAGTTAGGAACAAAAGGTAACTGAAGGAAACAATATGTCTTGTAAGACTGCTGATCTAAAATTACACAAAATAGTTTCCACTGCTATAGGAGCACTTCAGGTATTCATCTTTTTATGTTTCCACTGACTAATCGTAGGCTCTATTTACGGGTTTAAGAAGTATCACTGAGAGATCATGTATCAAATATAGGAATGTGTCATTTGTCAGGGTATTCAAGTAAAATTCAGTTACTTGGTTCCTGAGAAATTTTTAAATGTATTTCTGCCCCAGGCTGGCACATTCTCCCCACTTAACCCCATTTTCTTTTGACACAATTCCTATGTTTTTTTCATTAAGAAACATCAGTGTGCTTGAATTTGGAAACCTTATATATGCTTACATGCATATAGTGTATGCACACATATAATGTTTTCATAAACATTATTTAATATTATTTATTCAGCATGCAGTTAAATGAAACAGTAGTTAAAATGTGGATAGAATCATAGAATCACAAAATGGTTTGGGGTGGAAAGAACTTTAAGTTCATCTAGTTCAAACCCCCTGCCATGGGCAGGGACACTAGGCCATGTAATCAAATTGAAGCATTTCTGCCAAAAACTCTTTAAACCACTGTTTTCTAAGAAAACTGTTATTTGCAGCAGAAACCAATTTCATCAGCAATATTTATCTAGCCCTAACTGATAAGTAAATAGTAGCTAGAAGGGATGGGAATAGACTGTTAAATAGATTTGATTACTTTTTCCTTTATTTATTTCTTCTGCTAAATGGCCAATATATACCAGTTATTTGACATGTAGAAAACTGGCTTTCCCCGCCCCCACCTTAAATCCTATGATTAGTGAATTTGTGGATGGTTTGAGCAAATTAAACAACAAACAACAAAGTTTACATTGTTGGTCTAAATGCACCTGATTGGACCAAGTGAGCTCCAGAAGCCCCTTCCAACCTCAACGATAGTGTAACATTGTGATTCTGTGATTATCAACCCCACTTAAATAACAATAGCCATTTTCTCCTCATCCTAGAATCATAACTGCAGGATTCTTCTGGTTAGTTATGACAAAATCTACAGTAACACCAACAACAATCACAATTTCTGAAGTTAGATGTAATCCTGTTTTTATCCCTTTTTCCAGGGAGGTGTATGTGTATATGGGAATTGCAATGGATGTATATTTAGTTATTTTGCTTTTTCCTACTTTGCAAACAACTGCTTTTTCAATGTTTTATGAAAAGAAAAAGGGGAAGAGACCCAAGTATGCTGCTTGGATTTTAAGCATTCAGAATTCTGCTCATAAAGCAAGTATTAACAACATTTTGATCGTATCCTGTAACGAACCCAGGAGTGATGGAAAAGGGCATAGGCATCAAACCAAAACCACATCAGACAGCTAGGTAACTTCAGACATAAGTTTATATGTCTGAATATACTCAGGTGTAAATACACTCACAGTATGAACATGTTACAGAGTATTATCAGGAAATATTTCACACAGAAACAGCATTGATAGATTTTCATGACATGTTTTTTTCACGTCTAGTTTTGTAGGGCCCTCAAATCTGAAATGCAATATATTTCCTTTTATGTTTTATATATAT
>NW_009933121.1:47339-53669 GCF_000696875.1 Nestor notabilis | reverse complement strand
TTTTTTTTTTTGGGGGGGGGAGGTGGGAAGAAGCTCCACAAATAGCATACACATTTAAAATAAGAAGCTACACAGTAACTTCAGAGGAGTGCAGGCAGATGGGGCAAACAATTTGGTATGGAACACCAGAGTACTTCCACAGTGGCATGAATTCACCTGAGTCATGCCTGCCGAGTGCTACAATATATTCAGTCTGAAAATGGGGAGATGAATAAAACATGCATTCAGTTACTGACTCTTTCACATGCAAGCACACAAACTCTTTGGCCTTTCTCCCCCCTCTGAAATAATGCCAAAAAAAAAAAAAAATCCAAACAAACAACACAACGAAAACTATTTTGCACTTCAAATCCTGTTATATACAGAATATATGCAAGAAAAATATTTGTGCATATAGCTGGAACTGAGCTTTTTGAGAAAAGTACTGAAGTACTGACTAAGTCTTTTGTGTCTTCCTTTACCTAAAACTTGATTAGCCACTGACATGCAAAACATACTTTCCAAAAAGGCTTACAACACATCTACCATGGGAAGAGGAGCAGTGCCAGAACATCATACCGTTCCTAGTTTGCTACTAACTCAATAACTGGTCAGCTAAGAGGTCCTTAAATGAGTTTCCTGACATCTTTGCTACGCCATCTGAAACTGGTAAATCAAAGGCAGCTTGCTTTCTGCTCCCACAGCTTCATTGGTGATAAACACTATGCAGCTGGCTACAGAGGCAGTGTTAGTAATAGTTTACAGGCAGGATTAAAGCTGGTTCACTCATTCAGAGGACTTTTTTGTGTCCACACAAGAGAAAGCAGAAGGAGAAAGCAGGCCAGTTAGGTCAGGAGTGCTTTTCAAGGAGCTGTCACTCCTCTGATGTGAGCTGCACATTCAGCTAGTGCTAAGGCAGTAGCTGACACGGCAGGAGAGCAGAAAAGCAATCTGACTGGTGCAGTTTCCTGCACAGGGTGTTTACAGACGTGGAGTTTTCACATCGTACTGTATCAAACTATTTCATTACGGCACAAAGATAAGACAGTGATCTCAGGCTAAAGGGAAAGTGTTTACGTCAGTGAGCACGAGGATGGAGTTTCCAGTGTCCTGACCCTGGGCTCGAGGTGCTGGGACAGGTTTACTCACCTAAGTGGACCTGCCACTGTCTCCCTCATGCCCCTGTTAACCCAGCTGCTCAGGACCTCACACAAGCACTTTGTTCTCAATGTATCTCCACAGAAACAACCTCGTCTCTCTGTAACTTGAGGCCCCTGCACTTACCCTGCCAGTTTGCTGCTTTTTTGTTTTTAGCTGTGTTGGGGTGGGGTTTTTTTTTAATTGCTTTTGAGACAAAATTTGCTCTCTCTTGTCTTAACTATATCCACTGCACCTGGTGTCTTCCTCACATGAAAATAGTTGTATTTTAGTCATCTTTCTCCAACTGTCTCAGAGATGAAGGGGAAGGAAAACCAGAACACAAAAAACTGAGTAAATAGTTGAGCAGTTACAGCTAGTCAAGGCCACTGACGCTTGCCAGTGTGGTTTAACTGTGGTGTGGTTTAACTGGCCACAGATGCCAGGTGGTTTAACTGTGATGTTAATGGAGTGATGTAGCACGGTACAGGGATACCAAAGCTAACCAGGAAAGATCCCTCCATTACTAGAAGCAGATAAGCCAGGTGAACTAAGAAATTGGATGTGTTATGGAGGATATCTGCCTGATTCAGTGTAGACTGACCTGTTCCCAATACCAAAGCTAGTTTGCTTGTATCTACACAACAGTGTACTGGCAAGATCAATGCTCTTCCCACAACAGGTTCATTTTGGTAAGTTAGATAAGAAACAAAGATGCCGTACTAGAAGAACCCTTTAATTTTACAATTACTAGTGTGCCAGCTCAATTCAAAGACATTTGTTCTGCACCTTCTCCCTGTATTCTTACAGGTTATGCTCACCACAAAATTTTACACTGTTTGGAAGTCTTGAACAAGATAAAAAACAACAACAACAAAACCAACCACCCCACACCCCAACAAACCTACCCCCCCAAACTCAAGCAGTGGCTAGGCACTGTCACTTGTTGGTAGGCTAAGCAAATTAGAGATTGGAGAGGTCAAAACTGAGGCAGACAAACAGATACTTCTGTTCTGCTTCTAGTCTATGCAGAAAATGCCCCCAGCTGCCTCCCCTAAAAACAAGCAGCCCAACAATGGTGACAGAATCTCTGCCAGATCACAAACTCTATTTGAAAACAGTTTAAAAATATTTCACTCCTATTTCTAATAAAATAATTTAGATATGAAGACTTATATCTAATTTTGGGCTCCCATGGAGCCCAGCAGCATTTAAGCAGCACAGAAAATTGTATCTGAAATCTGTTTTGCCTCTTTGCTGTGATCACATGATCCCTTTGGTTGGGTTTTTTTTTTTTATGTTAATGTAATCGTATTAATTTTATCAGAAAACGGCGGGAGGGAAGGTGATCTAATTTCAGTGGGAATGTCAAAGGAAATTTGTATCTGATGCGGCAGCAACTAGTGATGTGCCTGTATCAAAGATATGTATTCTTTCATTTGCACTCCCTCTGGGAAGTGCAAAACTTCTTCCAAAAGACCTATGATCCTGTTCTTTAATATGTGTATTTTACATGAATGCTACCAAGTATATTATTCATTTTACACTCAATCATGGAAGTAATCAGGACAGTAATTACAGATATGTGATAATCCACAATTAAAGAGCAGTCTTGGAAGTATTGTATGCTCCTACGCGTGTCAACAAACTCCCAACACACAGCAAGCAAAATAATTACACGAACAGGCTAAGAAATGCTCTAGTCTCAACAAACTATTCTTGGCTGGAAATACCAGTTATTTATAACAGTCTAGTAGATATAAAATGTCTAGCATATCGCCTTCTCTTTTTATACATTGGCAGTATTTTACCAAAATAGAGCTAACACTGTGGTACCCCTCTTCCTGTCCAGACCTTAGAACCCTTCTTCTGAAACAGCTCAAACCTTTTGGCCACTCTCAACCAAGTCTGATAGCAAAAGAAAAGCTAAATGTATTCAAATTCTGGCAAAATTCCTTTCCACGACCATCAGTTTTCATGAGAGGCATGCTTGGTGTGGCTTCCAAAATGGAGAGGGAAAGGCTTCAACATGAGGTCAGCAGTTACCTGGCCTGGCCAGCCCACCCCTACCCTCAGTTGTCCAACTGATTCTTAGCAGGTATACAGCAGTGATAGGGATTAGAGAATTGGGGTGTATATAGGATGTGAAACATAAATTACTGACTAATTAGGTTTAATTAAATTTTCTGCCTGTAGAGCAACCCATTTAGCTTAAGCTGTAATTGCAAGCCATCTAAACCTAAATGATTACATATACACTAGGAGCCCTGCCTAGCTGCTCTCCTCCATCAGTACTTAATCCATGCTCCAAAAGAGAACAGTTGTTCTTTTCTAGGATTAATACTTTCTGTCTTGTCTTCTGAAAGATAACAAAATGATTCAATCAACAGAAAATGAATCACTTCAAAAAAACTAAAACCCCATTGCTTTCCAGACAAATCCTCAAACTAAGAAAGGAGTCATGAAACTAGTTGGAGAGCCAGAAGACCTGGAGCTGCAGACCTACCTGCACTTCTCCACAGGACTGATTATCAGGGAGCAATCAACAGCCAAGAATTTCTTTTAAAATCCTGCAGTGCAGACATGTTGTATAGTCAGGAAGTAATTTCCAGAGCTGAAAATACAGGCTCTGCACAAATGCTGCTTCTACTTTCTCCATGGCCAGTCCTGGAACCAAACAACCCAGCACAGCACTCACCTAAGCTGTAACTGGTTCTCCAAAGCAGATTTGTCTGATAGATTAGATTCAAATAATAAAAAACAGAAATAAGATTTTTGTAACAAAGACATGACACATTTCCTCATGTTTTAAAATAGTTTTTGCTTTTTATATAAGATTTTTCTTAAATGCAGCAGACATCCACATCCCTCCCATGTGTGGTCTATCCATATAAGTATGGAAAATATATTATTTAAACATTACTTACAAAAACTGCAAATCTGAAGAAACTCCAGCTTGACAGCAGGGCAGAAAAAAAAGCTGCACTCAACTGCTAGACTTGTTCCACAATATCTGACAATCCAAGCATCTGGGAAAGGGATGGGATCTAACATCCCTTCTTAGATACGTAAAGTATATGCTATGGGCTATTACGATATGAAGTCATCCAACATCACAAGCATGAAGTGTTGTCATTCTCTTGTTGAGCCTCTGCCAGAAATGTCTGGGAGAACGCCTGCCGAAAGGACAATTTTGCGTCTGACAGCACCGGCTCCCAAATCAGCACACACAGCTTGATGGGAAACACTTCCTAACGCAGGTTCCCAACTTGGTTTGGGTAACAAGGTGCTACAATTACTTCACTGCAGGCATCATCTGTGCCAATCACCAGCTGAGAACTGAAAGTACTACCTGTCTTCCCTTTAAACACTAGATAGGAAAAAGAAAGCACATCTTAGCAAAGCATGCAGGTAAGTTCCTGATTACCATACTGACACCGAAGTTGTAATAAGGAAAACAAACCAACAAAATGCAATTCTTGTTTGCATCTAAGCAGTATATTCCTCTTTAACTGCTTTAGCCAGGCAATCTAGGGGAGAGAGGCAGATGACTGGCAATTTACTTCATCTCCTGCAGCTGTTTGCTCGAGAAGTTTTCTGGTTTTCTGTCCCCTTGTGCAAGATGGAATATTCCTCCTGTCTTTTTCTTTGACTGCTTTTTCACAAAACTAAACGAAATACAACTTTAAGGGGGTGAAAGGCCATGAAAACTCAGTGCTTGCTCTCTAGGACTGGAATCTTTCCTGCTCCTTTTTTTCTCTGGAATTAAGTTACAGCACATGAGGAGGACTACAAGGATGTTGTGAGGTTATGCAGGGAGAAAATTGTAAGAGCCAAAGCCCAGCTAGAACTTAATCTGGCTACTGCTGTAAAAGACAACAAAAAATGTTTCTATAAATACATTAGCAAGAAAAGCAGGCGAATGAGAATCTCCACCTTTTACTGGAAGCAGGGGGAAACAGCAACAAAGGATGAGGAAAAGGCAAAGGTACTTAATGCTGCCTTTGCTCCAGCCTTTAGTAAGACCAGTTGTTCTCCAAGCACCGAGACCCCTGAGCTGAAAGCCAGTGATGGAGAGCAGAATGAAGCTTCCATAATCCAAGTGGAAATGGTTAGCAACCTGCTACCCCGCTTAGACACACACAGCTGTATGGGGCCGGGTGGGATCCACCCAAGGGTACTGAAGGAGCTGGCAGAAGTGCTCAGTGAGCCACTTTCTATCATTTATCAGCAGCCCTGGCTAACCAGTGAGGACCCTGTTAACTGAAAGTTAGCAAATGTGACACCCATCTATGAGAAATGCCAAAAGGAGGATTCAGGGACCTTCATGTCCCTTCAGTCTGACCTCAGTGTCAAGGAAGGTTATGGAGCAGATCACCTTGAGTGCCATCACACAACACATACAGGACAACCAGGGCACCAGGCCCTATCAGCATGGCTTTATGAAAGGCAGGTCCTGCTTGACCAACCTGATCTCCTTCTATGACAAAGTGACTTGCTTAGTGGATGAGGGAAAGTCTGTGGATGTTGCCTACCTAGTCTTTTGTAAAGTCTTTGACACTGTTCCCCACAGCATTCTCCTGGAGAAACTGGCTGCTCATGGCTTGGATGGGTGTACTGTTTGCTAGATTGTTTAGATTGGGTATTAGGAAAAATTTCTTCACTGAAAGGGTTGTCAAGCATTGGAACAGGCTACCCAGGGAAGTGACTGAGTTCCCATTCCTGGAGATATTTAAGAGTTGCTTAGATGTGGCACGTAGGGACACGGTTTAGTGGTGGACTCGGCAGTGCTAGGTTAAGGGTTGGACTCGATGAAAATCTTTTCCCACGTAAACAATTCTCTCATTCTAAATGGCTTGTGCTTCAGAAGAAGATTAAAAATAAGTTTTATACTTGATTTATGTTCTTTCCTTTAATAAGATACCTAGGCATGCTCTAATTTACATCCACTTTATGCAGAAAGTTGAATCCTACCTAACTGCAACAAATGCAGCTAGCAAATGCAAAGAGCCTTTAGATGAAGGAAAAAAATAACCTATGAGCAGATTAGAAAAAGCAAACCCTATGTAATGTAGCAGACTGATGGCTGAGAGGGGATATGGTTACTCTTTAAAATACCCTGGAGAGGGGGCTTGTTTATGCTACTAGATAATGTTGGATTGTACCAAATGAGATGGACATACAAGTAGGAAATTACCACTTACCACTATAAGA
>NW_009933121.1:14793-47308 GCF_000696875.1 Nestor notabilis | reverse complement strand
GGGTGGGTGGGGTGGGGGGGGAGGAGGGGAAGAAAGAGATGGAGAGTGAAGTAACTGTTACACAGAGCTTGGATTAGGTTTATGAAAAGATTATATAGCACTTTCTTGCTATAGCAGGAGGCAGCATCAGAATTGTCTTTGCTCATTAACTCAAATATTGCCAATTCCCTCCTATTTCTTCCTTCTACAGTAAATATGGAGTGTGGAAAAAATCTTGTGTCTTGCAGCAGGAAAGCTAGTATAGGAGAAAGCCAGCAAGAGTTTTTGCATGAAGTATTTGCCTCAAAACTTAAACCACAGAGTCATGAAGTGAACATGAGGCAAATGATGACGTCAAGGTCCCACAACGCATTCATCCGTGTTAAACAATTGAGAAGTCTCCTGACAGTTACTGAGCCCAGAAGGCAAACCTGCGTGCAGCAATAACAGCTGAAGAGATGAATTCACTGACACAGGGCAGGGCAGTTTTCTGCCAAGATTCATTTTGAAAACTGAATACACAGCAAGTGCTCTGGCATACTGGCAGCAGCAGAAACCCACAAACCAGGCTGCTATCCCCCCAATACCCTTCCGAGCCCCGCAGCATACTCAGTGCACAAAAATCTGGATACATCAGTACTAAGCATATTCTAGATGCTGGCAACAAGTAGAAGGCAGTGAGTCATTTTCTCACACTTATGCAAAAATCTTGCTTGATGTTAATATCACACAGACATAACAAATTAAGGCATCACCTGGATGGCAATTCTCACTGAGCAATATTTCCGGCTGCCAGGAATTTAGAAATCAGGTTACACCCTGCTAAGGCATCCAGAGCACATTAGACAGACACAGGGCAACCTATTCCATCTCCCTAAACACAGGGGCAATCCTCCCTCAGATTTTCACAGTTTTTACCACCTACTCCTATTTATAATTGCATCCCCCCAGTACTTTTAAATCATTTACCCTCCTTAGTGAAGCATGATGTAATTTTTCTTTAATGGAAAGAAGGCAAGTAAAGTCAAATTGCATACAACAGACAAAGAATGTATTTTTATCAACTGAAATACCAATACCAAATTCACTTTGTGCTTTGAATGGCAAGCCCCAAAATTGCAGAAAACAGCAAAAACATGGTCACATCATCTGTTACGATGTTTCTGTGAAAGTACAGTTGCAGAGATGGGCATTTTCTCCCACCCAAGTAAAAAAAAATATAGTACTATCAGAGCCAATTTTTGGTTTAGTATAATAAAGGCCATAGGATTTGGCTTATAAAACATAATAGCAACAAAAATGAAAAAATATTCTGAATCAAAAAACCCTGCCCAACAAACACTAAAGATCAGCAGGGGAAAAAAAAAAAGGAAGTTATAAATATGTTTGAGAAAGTCATCTTTCGTTTTCCTGGTTTAGAGAGAGTCACTAGTCAAGTGGCACAGTGAGAGTTAAGTTCAGATACAGGCTAAAAACTGAAAGGTATAGACAGGCTCTGATGAGAGCAGATGAAATCACCAGGAGTAAGAGATGGACAGGAATAATGAGAAGAATTTGAAGATTTTATCCTTAACTGAAAAGGGCATTTCTTAAAGATCGAAACAATGGATGTTGCAAGGATTAAGGTTTGAATACTGAGAACCCAGACTGCATTCCGTGGATGGGAAAAGTAGAAACTTTGCAAAAGGAAAAAAAGTTTGGCAAGGCTAAGGCAAATTTGCTTGGATTCAAGAGCCTAGACAGGTAAGGATGATACACAGGAAGCCTGAGAGGAATCTAGAAGGGCATTAGGAGGAAGTATAGGTCTGAGGTCTATATACTAGGCTTCTGATGAGTCAAAAAGTAAAGTTAAGAGGCATTCAAACTTTTTTGAAGAAAAAAAAAAGGTGGGGGGGATACAGGCCCTAATACAGTAAAATAAGCATATAAAAGAATACCATCAAATGTGGAGGCAAAGAAAAACTAGTAAGTCCTGACATGCAGTCTGGTCAGCTGAAAACATGTCTGGGATGGGGCTAGTACACAGCAATTTTCATGAAGGACTGGGCAGGCATTACAGTTGAATGGGAGTAGTAGTTAGGCTGGGGTCTCTGAAGTAGTACCTAAAAAAACAATTATCATATTACTGAGCTAAAAAATTGAATTTCAACCAGGCCAAGAATCGATATGCATAAAAGTTTTTATGGCAGTGTGAGAAACTTAGAGACAAGACTAAGCTAAATTCCAATGTCCTGGTAATGACCAAAAAGGTCCTTTGATATCATCAATGTTACTCCAACATGGCAGGATATATGACTTCTCACCAGTTAGCTTCATACTGGGAGGGATGATCAGGCAAGTGAGAGAAGTACTCCAAATGAGATCAAGTGCCATCATGAGAAGAACCATACCAGTTAAAATAGTACCGCTTATTTATCTTCCTAGGAAAGGCAGCTAAGATCAAGAGACATCGATTTCTAATTAAAGGGAAATAGGAGGTGCACTTCAAGTATTGCCATAAGGAAAGCCTTACCAGAAATTGTGCTACGCTTTTATGTCACTGCCACCTCATGTGGTTCCCTCTAGAGCACACACGAGATGTTGACAAAGGAATGTTTATCTACCTTACTACAAGGAGTCCAAAAAGCCCAACTTTGAGAAATGAGCAGAGTGCAGGTCACATATCCATTACCCAGCATACGCCTTCCAAGCACTGAAGAATGAGGCAGAGTTTTCAGTGTAAGAGAGGTGACCATTAGAACCTGGACTGGGACCACCACATCATTTCTCTCAAGTCAGTGGTTGCTAACATTGTCTTGACATTTAAGTAGAGCACTTCCTTTTGGCAACAACAGAACTATGTGTGCCATATTAAAATATCTTGGATTTGTTTCTTTCTGCTCCTATGGTGAGGACCTGCTAAAAATTCCTGGACTTCAGAACTCCAGCAATAATTCCAAAACAAAATGTTGGAAGTACATTTTTTTAAAATGCCTGCTGCAACAAAAATAGTACATCCCTAGGACCTCAAGCATCTCAGGAATCCACCACCCAGTTGTGTAACTTCTCCAGTTTCTTCTTCCCAACTCTAACACTCAGTGTTGTGGGTAAGGGTTCAGAAGGAACCTTTCTTGAAAGAAAGGTGCTGTCTATGCCATCCCAAAGCCAATGGGATACCCCGCATCGAAAGATTAAGAGATTTACTCCAGAAAACATGTCTGGTATAGGATAAGACACAGGACAGTGTGCCTTACTGCTTCACACCCCTCTTCAGGCTCTTCCATTTCAGTTTCTACTTTTCCTCCTCTTTCATACTCCAGAGATTTACTCCAGAAAACATGTCTGGTATAGGATAAGACACAGGACAGTGTGCCTTACTGCTTCACACCCCTCTTCAGGCTCTTCCATTTCAGTTTCTACTTCTCCTCCTCTTTCATACTCTACTTGCTTTTCAGTAAAAATAATCATACACTGCATAGCATGACATTTTCTGCTGTTGCCTAAGCATGCTGAGTGTGGGTTATCACAGCTGGGATGCTGATGTACCACTGTCCATCTGTACTGTGTCCTTTGACAAAGGAGAAACTGTGCCTTACATTGCTCCTCCACCAACATCAAGCTGTACCCATCATGGATGATAATATCACTAATAGCTCAAAAAGGAAAGCTAGTCTCTGTAAGACAGGAGGTGGCAGCTACATACAGAAACCACACGTCCAATCATAGTTTTTAAGAGCTCCTATCTGGACAGAAATGAGTCAGTGTGATTTTGTCCAGGGGCTGTTTCTATGATGAGAATGCAACCACATCAAAATCCCAGCAACAATCGACATTCTGAGACAGAGCTGTCTCAAAGGCAACATTGATCCTTTAAGATCCTAATCACTGACTTCAGCTATTCATAACTTCCATGTCCCACAGAGTTGTAAGGAATAGAAAGTACTACTGCAGTTTCTCTTGTCAGCTACCCCCCTTCCTTCTCTGCATCTTAATGAAAAACTTAATATAAAATAATTATTCGCAGATTGCTCACTAACTCCAACTGTTAATTTAAAAGAAGCAAGTACATAAAACTCTCCAGGAGTCCTGAAGCACAATCTCTATATGCACAGAGTTGTTATTTTTAGATTCCTATAAAAATTGGTCCATGATAACGACACAGAAAAAGCTTATCACCAGGCCACATTTCGATCATATCCATCACCTAACTGAAGATTCAGGTCCCCCTAACCTGGATGTGAAAACTGAAAATGCTGTATGTGTGGAGTTTACTCTGAAGCTGAGGGTACGTATGTGAGAACAGCATATGAATTTCAAAACCATACATGACATTTCAAATTGTTTGCCTATCAGATAACCAGAAGAATAATAGACAGTATTAACAAGTGACATTCTCTCATTTTTTGAGCTCATTTTTGGAGAAGTGAGCTTTTGGGCTTCAGAAGCAAAGTTACTGGAAACAGAAAGAAAGGTTATCTAGGTTTCTACCAAAATACTATCCACGTAGTCTGAAAAGGGATTACATGTTTTAAATCACTGCCTTGGTAGCCGTTTTTTAATAAAGCTCCAGCTCTGTTTGGAAAGATTTTTCTTTGGCTCCCATTCTCCATCTACAGCTTTTTTGCCTTCCTCACAATCTTTGTGTGTGTGCAGGGGGAGGGGTAGGGAAAATGAGAAGGTAAACATCTGTTACTGCCACTTGTCTTCCAGCTACTGGATGGGGCTGGGATGTAGAGAGTATGAATCTTTACAACTCTGCAAGCTCACCTTCTGCTTCCACATCCCAACAAGCAGGACAGGATCACTAACACTGTGAGGTCCATTCCCCTTCTCTCCAGATGGTTTCTCTGACTTCTACCAGCATCATCCAGACACATGAAGGACACCAGTTAATGCACAATGATCTGGAAGTACCACAGAATAGTATGCTGCAGCACTATACTCTCAGCAGGACCTTCTTGGCAATTCTGCTTACCTGCAAATATGTGAATATTAGCAGAGACAAGTATCTAGTAGCACTAATGCACCTCATCACAACTTTGAGCTGCTAAATTTAGTGGACAGGAAAAAACAAAACAAAACAAAACAAAACAAACTTCCTGTAGATTAAGGGAAAAAACCAATGCCTCATGGAAGTAAATCTTTATGACGACAAGGGACAGAAGGGTTCAGGGTAGGAAGGGACCTCTGGAGATCATCCAGTTCAAGTTCCCTCAACAAAGCAGTGTCACCTACAGGAGGTTGCTCAGGACTGTATCCAGTTGGGGTCTGAGTATCACAGAACATGAAGGCTCCACAACCTCTCTAGGTAACCTGTTCCAGTGTTCAGCCACCCTCACAGTAAACAAGTTTTTTCTTATTTTTTAAATAGGAAATCCTATATTTCAGTTTGTATCCACTGCCTCTTGTCCAGTCACTGGGGACCACAGAGAAGAGACTCATTTCACCTCCTTTACTGTCTCCCATCAGGTATTTATACACACTGACAAGATCACCCTCAGCCTTCTCTATAACCAGGCTGAACAGCCCCAGTTCTCTCATCCTCTCCTCGTATGACGGATGTTCCAGTCCCTTAATGAGCTTTATGGTCCTTTTTTGGACCCACTCCAGTATTTCTGTGTCTCTCTTGTGTAGAGGAGCACAGACCTGTATCCAGCACTTCAGATGTGTCTCACCAGTGCTGAGCTGAGGAGAAGGATCACCTCCCTCAACCTGTCAGCAATGCTCTGTCCAATGCAGTACACAATTTTGTTGGCTTTCTTTGCCATAAGGACACATTGCTGGTTCGTGTTCAACTTGGTGTCCACCAGGATCCCCGAAGTTCTTCTCTGCCAAGCTGCTCCCCAGCCAGTCAATCCCTAGTCTGTACTGGTGCCTGAAGTTACTTCTTCCTGGGTGTGGGAAGACTTTGTACTTCCCTCTGCTGAACTTTGTAAGAATCCTGTTGGCCTGTTTCTCCAGCCTGTCAAGGTTCCTCTGAACAGCAGCACAACCACCTGGTGTAGCAGCCACTCCTCCCAGTTCTGTATCATCTGCAAATTTACTGAGGGTGCACTCTGTCCATCATCCAGGTTTATTAATAAAGATACATTTTTTTTGTGATTTTTTTTTCTTTTTTTACATTTTACATGCAGTTCAGTAACTGATGCCTCTGCTTCTCCTCTAGGGGCTTGTCTATTAACCATAACAAGTAGCTTTCTTAGTCCTGCATAAAGCCCAATAACTCAGTAATTATGAACTCTAGATTCAAGGTCTGATAATCTCCAGACTTCCTTTATGGACTGCAAGAATTCATATTGCTCTTGTAACATTCAAGGTTATTGATGAATTGCAAATTGACCAATGCATACCCATTACACAATGAACCTTTGATCTGTAAAATCCAGCCCAACATGAAATTTTCTCTTTTTATGACTTGCCTTCAAGATTTACTCCAGCTCTGGCTTATTCAAAAATCTCAGGAGGCTGCTCCAATAATTCATTTTGAAATTTTGAACACTGATCCATCAGACACAGAAGAAAATTACGGCTCACTACTAAAATCAAGCAGAGAAAGAACATCTGCTGTTGAGAACAGCTGATCAGCTGTGAGTCTTTCCACTGGGAAACTCATGAAATAAGCTACTAGAGAGTTCAGCGTGTGTTCTTGTAAGGAAAGAACAACAGGTAATACTTTCACTTATTTATTCTTTAAAACTACCCCAGAAAGCAGCAATTACAGCATACATATCTTCCCCAGTACGGACACAAAGCAAAAGGGAAAAAAAACAAAACAAAAAATCCCAGTATTAATAACAATACTTTTTAATTTTGTCCTTGTTAGTGAAGACATCTTCTGACACAGCATTGTGGAAACTCTGTAAGGAAGGTTAGAGCAGCTCATATCCTCTAGCAATACTACTATTAAAATACCACTGGAAGCATCCTGGCTGAAGACCAGACATAATCACTGCTCAGTAAAAAAATTAAGTACAGTAATCATGTTCCATGTTCATTCCCTAAGTGGGTTAATCTCTGGAAACAGGAAGGCAAAAATTTGTAAGGATTGTGTTCAACAATTTGCTTTGGAAGGCGACAAATACCTGAAGCAACATACACAGTAAGTGAAAATTCAGATGTTACTGGAAATGAAAAATACACTTTGTGGCACAACTCTCAGCTATAATAGTGTGAGGAACCAAAATTTAGATTTTATCATCACAAAAGCCACAGTCCTACATCATTTTAACATGTTAGGGTTTTGTTTTTTTTTTTCCATTACACGGAAGCTATCTGTATTGCCCATTATTATGTTGGCCATCTCTTCCTTTTGTAAGACTCTGTTTTCAGTTGCTTATACTTTTGCAAGACTTTAAACATTTGCACTGATATTTTGCCTTGCAATGGTTAGCCTGTATTTGGAAAATTTTATTCAGCATACCCATTTCCAGAAGACTAAGGAACACTGTTTTATTCATCATTAACTACTAACCTCTTTGAGATGCACCACTCTGAACTCAAATCATTCTCTAGTCTAGTTTTTGTTTCAGAGACTGGCATATGGATGCCCAAATTTCAGTAATTTGAAGAGTTTGCAATCTGAAAACCTGCAGAGAGTTTTAGCTTGTGCTAAAGCAGAGAACCTGAATTTCAGCAGATTGAACCCTCTCAAAGTCTCTAAATAGCATTATGGGTACTTAAAGGTAACCAGCAACTTTAACTGTGAGATGCCAATAAATTTCAAATCCCCCTAAACCCAGCAAACAAGTATAACCGATGCCCTAAGCATTTTTCCTAATAGTTTGAAACTGGAAAATGGGAAAAAAAAAACCAACCCAAACCCCAAACAACCAACCAAACACACGGACAAAATCTCGTAACTGATGTTTTTAACCTGAAGGCCATAAGCCTCTGAACTACTTCAAAGGAATTTGTAAAGAAGCAATTTGGAAACATAAGCTATAGCCAGTAAACTTGTATTGTATATAATACAGGGATCTAAAAACAAACAAACAAAAGAAAAAATTATGAAAACTGCTGGACCAGAAACATACACTGTGCTGTTGAGAGAAATGCAGGGAGGCTAAGGCGTATTTCAGGAGTCTGATCACCCCAGAGAGAAAACGCTCTGCTTCCTCTGCTCCAAATGACAGTTCACAATCTCTTCCTCTCAATTCAATTGCCATAATCAATCTTTATCTGCCCCACAGAAGTGGATATGCACTCTCAAGTCTAAGTCAATGCTTGGGAAAAAAAACAGACAGCGTACCAACTTCTCCCACTAAATCTGCTTTTCAAAATACTAAGCCAAGTGTCACTGTGCCTAACTGCTTATTCTCTTAACATGCTGCTTCAAGGAATCATTGCACCAGGATAGGATTTCAGACTGCTGTTTGCATTTTAGTGCTGATTCCCTTTCCAAACTGCACTGAACTTCAGCATGGCTACGAACCTACAAATTGTCACCTTCCTAAACTGGAACTTGCTTACTGATAAAGTAAAAAACAATTAATTATCATCAGCAAGCTTCTGTTCTATGCCACATGACTTGACTGCCTGACTAGCAGCAAGACTTGCACTACAAACCTGGGAGGATTAAGAGCAGAGAAAGGTTTTCATGAAGAAAGGCAGTATTTCCGGAAATTCATGTTGAGCTCCTGCCTGGCTATGAAGCATATTGACATGACAGAGTCTTAAGAAGAGAGCTTTCATTATCAAGCTTGCCATTCCTGTCCCACTGCGAATCACTTTGGGATAAAAAAGTTGATAGAGAAGGTGATTCACAGAGTGGCTGACACCATTTAAAAGGTTTTTCTCCATCCTACAAGTGATGGATATGGGAGATTGCAGGAGTTTGCCAGCATCATCTGCGTCACAACTGTCCATATGACATAAGCTGTCTTTTGTCTTTGTGGCTTCTAGCCTCTTACAACTCTACACCAACACTTACTGCAATTTCTTTGTCACACAGGACTGATCCTTCTGAAATGAGCTGGTCTCTGTTGTACTTTGAAAACACTGGTTCCATGGCCTAAATGCACATCCTGACTACCCACAGAAGGTCTGTGATGATCTTCTGAACAATGGTGGTGGTATATGGGCATGCAAGAGCAGCCTCTCTCAAGTGCCAAGCTTATTACCACCCTGTTCCCCACCTGCACGTTTGTCAGAGCAGGAGGGTAAAAAGCCCAGGGGACAAAGGGAAATGGTCCCACAGTCACAGACAGATAATGCCTGTAGCTCAACTTCTCACTTTCAAGAGAAGCAAGGCCAAATCTGAGGCATGTTATTTCTCCAAGATAGTTTTCTGCATTACGTCATTCATTTTCCACATTAGAAAGCAAGAAAATACTTTATAGATCATTTCTTAATCACAATATCAGCTTTCTGCACCTTTCCATACTTAAAATAAAACATTATTTAAAAATCTATTTTCAGGTACGATAAGAGGCATTGGATTAGATACAAGGAACTTTGCTTCAGGCATGCATTCCACATTCTAATGTGAAGGACGGGGGAGAGATGAGCTATGGCTGAAAAGGCTGTAACACCTGGCTGCATGGATTTGAATATGCTGAAGATGCAAAGGGAGTTGGGGGCTTCTGCTAAGTTCCTGTGGCTACCCACACTGCTGCCTCTGCAGCCCATCTGACACTGCTGGCACACGCTTCTAAGTAAATGCAATAATACAAGGCAGCACAGTACCTCCACCTTGGCTTGCACTGCCTCTCAATGGTAGTGTGTGTTTATTATTCTGCTGCCACTGAAACCTCCTCAAGACACCATGTATTGTGGTGGTGGCAGCACCAAGGCAAGCATGGCTCCCACCACATGCCGTAGCCTGCCTGGGTTGTTGTGCAAAGGGAATAACCAGGCACAACCCACAGGCACAGGCACTTGAAAGGAAAAGGAACATCTTGGCACCAGCTCTGTTGCACACTCTCCTAATTCTTAGGCAATCCAAGAGCCAGGAAGACCTACGCAGTCCCACACTGACTGCTTCAAGGCCACCTTGCTCATAACCATTGCTTCCTACCCTTCCCTGTGAAGAGCTTCATGCCCTTTGCACGGAAAAGAAGCACATACCAAGAACCCATGCTACACTGAAGGTTTTCATCCTTCAGTGATACTGTCCTGCTTGTAAGTCAGCCTCTGCCATGGCTCTTCCCTATACAAACATTCATACTGATGCATTCAAGCCTGCTGTTTAGATGCAAGAAGCGCTGCCTTGCAGAGGTTTGTGCTTCCTCAGCATGAAGTTTCCAGGGAAGCTGGCTCTGGCCAAAGACAATCGGCAGCACCATACTGCTGCCAGGCTGCTGGATGCAAGGGCAGCTGGACAGCAGCAGGGAAAAGTTTTAATTTAATGGACATCTGAGAGAAAAATAAAGCACAGGAGCTCCAGCTTTCTCATAAAGATAACAGATATGATGTATCCATCCTCACGGATGTATAGGGCTTATGAGTGAGAACCATTCAAAGCAGAAAGGCAAGAGGCAACTAGCAGAAGGTCTGTGGCTGAGTGAGACATTAATTTAAAACAAAAATAAAAGAATGAAAAGTGCAAACACAGTTCCCAATTCTGACATGAACCTCTTCCATTTCTTTACAGTAGCTTTAATCCATCGGAATTATATCATACATGAACACACTGAAAATATGGTAGCTGCATGATGTAATGTTATATCAAGCTCGCTTTCAGAAAATCCCTTGATTTGTCATTTCACAGTTATGACTCAAGTGATACTGGGATCAGTTTATTTGCTGTTTAGTACCCTGCATAGGTTATAGGCTACGGAGTTTCTCCTATCTGCCAGATTAGTGGTAAAGAAACAGGATATGACACCGTACATGTAAACTGACTTCGGCACTCCCGTGCTATAAATCACTGGCAGGTAAGAGAGGTGTCACTTCATGGGATTTACACAAATCCACCAAACCTAAACAGGTGATTTAGTAGTACAGAAATATGAATCTGTATATCAATTTCTGCATGCAGCTGAAGTTCAACAAAGCAAAGTGCAAAGTCCTGCATCTGGGTCAGGGCAATCACAAGCACAATTCCAGGCTGAGAATGGAGGAGAGCAGCCCTGAGGAGAAGAACTTGGGGTTGTTGGTTGATGAGAAGCTCAACATGAGCAGGCAGTGTGCGCTTGCAGACCAGAAAGTCAACCGTATCCTGGGATGCATCAACAGAAGCATGATCAGCAGGTCAAAGGAGGTGATCCTGCCCCTCTGCTCTCATGAGACCCACTTGCAGTCCTGCACTCAGCTCTGGGGTCCTCACCATGAGAGGGACATGGACCTGCTCAAGTGAGTCCAGATGAGGGCCATGAAGATGTTCAGGGCCTAGAGCACCTCTCATATGAAGACAGGCTGAGACACTTGGGCTTATTCAGCCTGGAGAAGAGAATGCTCTGGGGAGACCTTACATCAGCCTCCCAGTACCTATATGGGGCCTACAGGAATTCTGGAGAGGACTTTTTACAAGGACAAGTAGTGTTAGGACAAGAGGGAATGGGTTTAAACTGACAGAGGGGAGATTTAGATTTCTATTAGGAAAAAAGTCTTCACTGTGAGGATGGCGAGACACTGGAAAAGGTTGACCAGAGAAGCTGTGAATGCCCTCCTTGGAAGTGTTCCAGGCCAGGTTGGACAGAGCTTGGAGCAACCTGGTCTAGTGGGAGGTGATCCTGCCCATGGAAAGAGGGTTGGAACTACATAATCTTTAAGGTCTGTTCCAATTCAGGACACTCTGTGATTCCATGATTCTATTGGGTTATTTAGCTTTTATATTCTTGTATAAATCTAGTTCCTGTGTCATTAGTGAAACAAAAGTTTCTATCATGGGCTAATGTGTGATGATTTTTCTTGTTGTAGGACTGGTATCAAACACAGTTTATGCTCAAAGACTGTGGCTGATGAAATCTACAAGGAATTTCAGGCAGAGGAAAATACTCAACATCCTTACTGCAAATATTTAACACCTTGTCACCTTTGGCTTACTTGGTTACCACAGCATTTTAAATGCTTAGCCATTTAGTGAAATCATTCTCAGTTGCAGCTACTAGGGATAAAAAAATCCGGATCAGTCCAAGAAACAAGATCCTCAGGCACATGCACAGAATAAAACCAACAGAGAATTGCCCCCCAAACCTGTACTGAAACTTCAAGAAAGACTTTCAGGCAATCCTATCTGTAAGATGGACAAGAAAAAAAAGCATTCAGAAATTCCTTCCTTAGATCTATAAAGATAGTTCCTTCCCAAATTATTAAGAGATATAAAGACATTCAAGATTCAAGCACTAAGAGATACTACGCTTTGTTGACCAGAGGCTAATATATGTAATTCATCATCATTTATCTTAAATTTACCTATTCAAAATGCCCACAGGATAAAGCTCTTCTACATATTAAAATAAATAGCTAGATAAGGCATTTTTCATCAACCAAAATCAAAAAGATCTAATTTAGGGTTCATGCTCAAACCCACTTTCCTCACTCTTTCACACACACAAGAAGCAAAGAGCCAACCAACCAACCAAAAAATTCCCTTGCCATACCAGACTCTGGAAACCACAAAGACTTCCATGTAATGTCCGTGAGTGCAAATTATGCTAAAAAGATCAAGAATAAAATTATGTAACACCCCAGCTCTGCCACCCTAAAATCCACCCAACAATATTGTCTATAGCCATGGTAACCACTCTTGTTTTTTCTCTACTTGTGCTTCTCAGCCTGCTCACCCTTGCCTAAACAGTTCTGCATTTAATTCAATTCGATGTAAAGAATATAAGGTGATGAATAAAAACCACTTAATGACTTTTAAAGGATACAAAGTATGTTCAAATAGAGTATCAGACTTTACTGTGGACTTACAGCTCTCATGTCCTTAAAAGTCAGAGCTGCCATATTATTTTAAAATAGAAACAAGATCAAGCAAAAATCCCACTTTCAGAATTCCATTTTATTTCCTTCCTTTAGTCTTTAAAAAAATAAATAAAAAGTAAGAGAGTAAACCAGTTTGGAGAGGTGGTGTCATTTTTTAAGATTGTCGTGGTTTAAGCCCAGCCCGTAACTCAGAACCACGCAGCCGCTCGCTCACTCCCCTCCTTATTCTTCCCCCTGCTCCCAGAGGGATGGGGAGGAGAATCAAATGAATGTAACTCACACAGATTGAGATAAGAGCAGTCCAGTAACTAAGGTATAATACAAACCACTACTGCTACCACTAATAATGATAAGGGAAATAACAAGGGGAGAGGACACAATTGCTCACCACCCACTGACTGGTACCCAGCCTGACCCAAGCAGTGATCTGGGCATTCTGGGTGACTCCCCCCAGTTTCTATACTGGGCATGATGTGCTGTGGTGTGGAATACCCCTTTGGCCAGTTTGGGTCAGGTGTCCTGCCTCTGCTTCCTCCTGGCTTCCCCTCCTCCCTGGCAGAGCATGAGACTGAGAAAGTCCTTGGTCAGAGTAAACATTACTGAGCAACAACTAAAACCATCGGTGTTATCAGCATTGTTCCCAGGCTGGAAGTCAAAAACACAGCACTGCACCAGCTACTAAGAAGGAGAAAAAATGACTGCTGTAGCTGAACCCAGGACAAAGATAAAAATCTTTCATGTCCTCTGAAGGGAGAAATAACCTACAATGTTGCTGCTTATCTATCAAAACATAATACCATTTTCTCAAGGTTAGCCTAGAACATCGTAAGCTTGTGCATCTCTTTAAGGACTAAATAACAAATTAGCATCAAAAAGTGGAGCTATTATTTTTATATGATAACTATGTGAACAGGATCAATCCAAAATGCTCTTTGTCATCTTGCATAGTAACTGCATTTTCTTGTGAGGCACTATTGAGCAACAGGGAGAAGCAGCAGAGCAGCTCCACTCCACCTGTGCCACCCAGTGTAACAAGCAGTACAAACAACCAGAGAAATAAGTGTTTTTGAAGCTGAACGTCATCTTCCCTCCCTTAGTTTACCTTCAAACAATCTCTACAGATTCACACTATGCTCAAGTCAACCCAATCTACATGCATCAGTTACTGTGTCTCACTTCTCCCAGAGTGGTAGATGGGTCAAGGAAATTTCCTTTTCTCTTTTAAAACCTTCCAGAGGTGTTGAGAGGCTGATGATGGAAAGGATACACACAGCTCTGTGCAGTCAAGCACACCTCACCTCCTAGGTACTAAACACTTATTTTTCCCAGATATATCATGCTCTAACACAGTATGATGCAATGCAACTTCAGGGTTAGAGTGATTAAAAGGAAAGGGAAACACTGGAAAAATGAGGCTAAAATATAGCTTTCCTTTGAAACTACATTAGTGCCTCTACATCTTCATAACGGAAACAAGATGACAAGTGACTCACTTCATAGCAAAGCATTTCTTCACCCTTTTTTTACCAGGAGATTTAGGAATGCCTGATTGAACTGGATCAATTCAATTAATGAAATTGTATTCATCAGCAATGCCTTATTATTTTTATTTTGAATCTTTTTATTGTGAATTACCAGAGAATCTGATTCCTTTGAAAATTAGTACTTCAGCTATTTTAAATGACAGCAAACCAAAGCAGAAGAATTATCTAGGTATCTGTTCAGGAAAAATAATATTTATGAAAGAGGGCTTTTAAATTTGGCATTCAAGTTGTAGCAAATTGATATGGTGGAAGATTTAAATTAGAAAAAATCAAACAAGAATGCACCGTGTTAAAAAAAAAGACAACATTTAAAAATATTAAAACTTTATTCTAGAATATGGTGGATTATTATTCATTTGAAGTCTTTAAATTAAAACTGTATATCAGTATTCTTATTTAACCAGAAAACATCGGCCTGATGTGACAGCATGACATTTTTTGCCTAGTAATATCTCTAGATGTTCATAGTGGTCCAATTTGGCTTAAAAAGTCTACAACTCTATAAAACATGGTATGTAATCTGCGTTTCCCTCCCCCTTCTCAATGAAAAGAGTATAGAAGGATCCTTCGCAAAAACTGGGAAGTGTTTCTGTAGCCCATCTGTCTCAATATTGAAAATTTTCTCCCAAATCATCTCTTTGCCATTGATAACGATACCCCTTCATAGTCAACTGCTTTATAAAAAGAAAACTTACTACAGAAAACTGAGTTGGGACATGTAATAAACTACTACCTCCACTTTCAATATTATTTCTAGAATTTTTTCTTTTAGTGTCTTTACATCCCAAGGTATTAAAAACAAATTCACAGAATCTGGACTGCCTGGAGCAAGAAACAGAAATGTACGAATCATACTGCCGTTCTTCACATCTTAAGTCTTACTTAGGGTGACCATGCTTGCTCCAAACATCATCCAATGATTTTTACATACATCTGCTTTTCCCAGCAGATGTTTACATATATTCTGTTTACATCTGCTTTATTCTCATCCTTGTTGATGTATTTGAAATGATGCATCAACCAAGACAATGCTGAAAGTGCTGAGGTTCTGTAAATGCATTACATCTACTTGTAATCAGTGATTTCATACATACATGTAAGACGAAATGCAACAAAGACATGCTCTGAGGAACCCATGAGCAATAGACTACACTTTCCCTTAGCAGTTCAGTTTTAAATACTCCTAAACCCTTTAGAAAAGTCTCATTTTTGAGACAGGGAGATTCTGTTGGTTAAGTAAGTCTGCATTAGTGGGCTGTCATGGCATCTCCACATGCACAAGCACATGCTCGTGCAAAATCGGCTTGCACATTTTGTACTATTCATCATGGAAATGACAAGTAACTATCAGCTGGTTCTCACTGTATGCAGAAGACCCCAACCACCACCGTTAAATCACCATAAATCTCTTCACAGTGGCATTGCAAGGGAAGACAGAGACACAACATATTCACCAGAGCACAATACCTGGTCAGTAGCGGGAATCGACTCCCATCTACGCTTCAGCAAATATAGAGATTTCCGGCTCATGATTTTGAATCTGCTCTAGAGATTTTCCCACACTTGAGAAAAAAGCTTCTCCTAAACCACTGTCAAGAGCCTTATTCTGGATTCCAGTGCTTCATTTCTGTAGATGGCAGAGCTCCCCGATGTATACAAGTTTTTGCAAGCTGCAAGGTTGGGACTGGTCACACACGAGCTTCTCCTGCTTCTCTAAAGCATTTGTCTCCTTATAGTGCCACGACAAAGGCAGTCGAGTGAGACAGTGAAAAGCCTGGCTTTCACTGACGAATTACCTCGCAAAAGCCTGAAGTAGGTAGACAACACCAGACGCACTCAATCTGAAAATAGCTGTTGCTTAGGAACTGGAGGGGTAAAATGCAGCACCTCAGATATATAATTGAAAGCTTTTATATTAAAAACACTGGACGTCTGTGTTTCTCTCCCGATTATCATCCTTTTATAATGTTGGAGGAACGGTCGCTTGATTCCACTGACTCCTGGAGCTACGCCTACATCTTCAGCAAGCCAAGCAAGTCTTGACGACAGAGCAACAAATAACTCCCACACATTCAAGGTCCCTCCTAAAAACGTGTGCACAAAGCGTGCCATGTGTTCCACCTAAAATTTCTTAGAAGTAACAAGCATTGTTTTCGTAGAGCAATTAAAATACAGTTTGCATATTTTTTCTGCAGAGGGATAATATGTCAAGGATGAATTCTGCGAGTCACATTTTCTTGTAGCATGTACAGATAAGAGAAATGGCTTTGACATTTTCTCCTCACATCAGTGAGATGATGCAGTTTTAAACACTGCGTGTGTGTATTTGAGAGAAAAAGATTTCTTTAGGTGGGTTAAAACACTCCTAAACATTCAGAAATATCTTTAACTTGGAACCCAATTTCAAAGTTCTGTGCCTAAATCCTAACCTGTATTAATTTTAAAAACTAAGCATGAAACATAACAAAATTCACTTTGCACTTTCTGCATGATTTCAAATCCAGAGAGTAAGTAAGTTCTCTGCATGAAGCATTTACGGCAGGAAGTGTTGTCTTCAGAGATCAAAAAAAGAAGGGGGAAAAAAAAAAGTAGTAGGTAGCCAGGAATTCATTGCTCTTTGTAAGGCAACCTGTAATTCACTCTAATTACAGATCCTGCCTTAATAGCAGGATTATTCTAAAAGAAAAGGAATCCTGCAACATATACATATGCATACATATGTGTGTAATTTATAAAAAAGCGAGTGTGGTGGTGGTGTGGAAGTCAGGAGCAAGTTAAAGATTGTAAAGACAGCTTTTTACATTCTATTGAATTACAGATGCTTATCAGGAGACAAACTCCTGCAAACAGAAATTCCCACAAGCCTCAGTGTATTTCATCTGACATCCATCACTACCTGTAACTATAGCACTTTTGCATTTAACTCCCACATGCAGAAAAGGAACGTATTCCAAGTGGGTCATTAAGAAGTATGACATGCACTGTAGTAGTTTCCTCTTGTGTTTCAGCACATGCCATAAAGAACCTACTCATTCTTAAAAAAAACAAACCAAAACAAAAAACCAAACCAGAATTAGAGTTTTCTTTAACGAGTCTTGGTAGAACAATTTTATGAGTTTATATGTGGATTTTAGTTTTATACTATGGTAGACCAGTGGTTCCATTTCCTTTTCTCACAAGTTACATTGCAAACACTCAGACATGCAGGTGGCTTCCTAAGATACATCTTTCCACTTTCTTCACTTTAATCCATAAGAATAGAAGATCATGGAAGACTAATAGATTGTCTTCCAATAACATAAGCCTGAACTCCTTCCTTCCTTCTCACTGCTTGCCAAAGCAGCTCAGGCTACCACTGGCGAGGAGAAACCTTTCCTCCCAAGTCCCACTTCTCTGCTGCAAGAAAGCCCTGCAGATCTAGGGAAGCACCATAAGCAACTCAGGCAGATCTTGCAGGCAAATCTTCAAACACCTGATGCAATAGATTTGAAGGAGAAGTCTTAACAGATTACGCATCCTAATTTTTAAGAAATCCATTGTTTAACAAAGGGTACATTTACCAAGGACGCAAATTGGCAACAATGCAAGTGAATCATACAGGTCTTTTATATTACGCACAAGAATAGAAAGCTTCCAATTTCTCCTAACCTTTCATGGAACTACTTAAATTAGGTTTAAGAGCCATGTGAAAGAGAGTCTGAGGCTAGAGTGGAATAATTGAGGATTATTTTCTTCCCCTTAACAAAACTTTTCTTCCTTGCTTCTTGTGACTGGGCACTAGGATACCATACGGTAATCAGAGAGCTTGAATCATTTTCTTTTCCCACCCTATTCAAGATCCTTTAACATTCCCGTGTTGTAACACCTTGATTGTTAGTTTCATAACAACTAGCTTTCTAGAAGCTTTGCAGAACATCTATTCGCAGCGGAAATGAAATAAAATAATCATTACAGGATGAAATTCATTAAAACTATGCACCTCTTTTTAGATAGACTTAGAAGGAAACACCTCACTGCCCTGTCAATGAAACCCTAAATAAGCAGATTTCATTCTGTTTTGAAAGAAAGTGCTCTTGGGGGTGAAGTATTTTTGCTTATTTTGTTTAAAAATAAAATAAATTTAAAGACATTATCCTTAAGAAAAAAATAATCAGTTCTCTACATGAAAAACTGATACAGAGTTTTCTAGACTAAAGTTTTGAATAATTCAACAATATCCTTCAGGAACAGTTCAAACAACTGCAGGCTGACCTGCAGAGAATTCCACTGAACTTCTACTCCTCCCCCCATTTATTTTTAATATGAAATGGTGGTGAATTATCTAAAACAACACACACGGAAGATACAAAACCATTTTTAGAAAGATAATTTTTTTAAATTTACACAGTTATCTTCCCACAATTATCTCAGCCGCCACTGGAACCCAGAGAACTTCATCTATATAGTTAGTAACCTGTTAACTCATTTTGCCAAAGTACAACCTTCTCTAACATCACCTGACAAATGGTTTTACTTGCACTCCATACAGATGGACATTTGCAGCAACTGAGTTAAGGCCCTGGAAACCTCTTTCTTTGAAATTTGACCATGCCATGCAAGCCCTCCTTATTCTCAGGAAGGGGTGAAAGAGAAAAACCAGGCAATATATTAATTTCTCTGGAATGTTCCTCGGAAGAAACCGTGGCCTCATGAGAAAAAATAATTAAAAAATTCTTTGGCAACTATTTCATCCTGTGAGCTCACTTTTTCAGAAAACTCAAACGGGATCTATTAAACAGCCCAAGTCCAATTTCCTGCAGCAAAATACATTTTTGATATTCAACTTGATCCATCTTACCTTTTAATTTAAAATCTATTTGTACCAGACTGATACTACTTACCTTCCACCAAAACCCCTTTCTCTAACGTTTCTTATTGGCTAGCTGTAAATCTTCAAGTGTCTAGCCGAAAATAAAAAACTCTTTCAAGCATGGAGGCACAGTGCCAACAGCACGTATCGGGCACGAGGCCTCAGACAGGACTTAGGCCTCTGTCTCTGATGCAACACCAGCACAGACTTCATATGCACTCCAGTCAGAAGTCTCTTAATATTTTGCTGCCATAGGCAAAGCATTAGGACTCTAAGACATGGTTCAGAGCATAAAAAAGACTACCCATATTTTCAGATGCATATAAAAATTGGATGAAGATTTGTAATAATGCTAGAAAAGCTTAAGAAGTCTAAGTCACTTTAAGAGCCCTTCAAGTGACTTCCTTCCTCTCAACAGTAGCTTACAGGAGTCCAATTTATCTTCCCCTCTTTGGACCAGAAGAACACAACGTGATCAACTAGCTCATCAGATGAGGCAGGAGACATCACGTACTAAACAGGTCTCACCTGGCTGGATAGCATTTCCCTGATTTCTGAAATGCCTCGTCTTCCACTGAAAACTAGCTTACTTTCTGTTTTATCTTCTTGAAATGACAGGCTATCACCTGAAAAAATCAGATGGGCAACCCATTTTACACTGTTTAATGGAATACTGCATTTCCTGCAAATTTCAACATGGTTTTGAAATAAGATGCAAGACAAAAGCTTAGAAAACTAGTAAAGAAATGTAGGATTCTGCCACAAGGGCAAAAAAGTAAACTTAGTAAATTAATTTTGCCCTAAAACCAGTAAATCTTGTCTATCAAAATAAGTAGCAGCTTCCTGATTAACATATGATATTTTCTCATTGAAAAGGCAGGTACTATAGAGATTTTTGAAAGGGGCATTATGAAGGTTAAGTTAGGAACTACCCTACTGAGATTAAGAGTGCAAACATAGCTCCACAGCATCAAAGCCTGTTTATTATAGGTTCAGACATAGATGTTTACATTCATATAGAATCCTTCACCTGAAGGAAAAGCATTTCGAAAATACCAGAGCCCTAATAATGTATTTACATAATTTCAATGCCAGATGGGAAAGACTGCTTTACCCAAGCAGGAAAATTCCTGAACATCAATACTGGTAGCAATGTCTCCTTCACAGCAACTGTAATTCTATCGATAATTTAAATATGTATGAGCATGATGGCATTAATACTACTAGCATCATTTCCCTTCAGTGACGCGTCAAGAGCAAACCAGTAGCTACACATGGCTTTCTTGCACCTCCCCACACAGTTCTAACACCACTTAGCCCTTTATTACTGAACAAGGTGACAGGACCATCCATGTTTTACAAGTTTATCAGGTTTAAAAAACCCAAAACACCACAAACCATACATACATTATTTGAAATTGCATTCCTTTGATATTCTGATGGAGACAGCTGAGTAAGAAATGCTTTCTCAATACATCTAAGCCATCTTTTTGCTGCTGAAAGAAACTTTCTGTTGCATGACTCAGCTCTGCCTGGATCAACTGTTTGGATTACAGCTCAAAAATCATATTAATTAAAGGTGTCACGGTTTTATGCTTTTTTCCATTGATTCAATCCTGTAAAGTATTAACAAAATGACAACTTTGCCAACCTCAGATGGAAAACTTGCTTGAATACTTTGAACCTAAAAGAAGGTTGAATACTTCGAACCTAAAAAACACAAAATACTGAGCAACTGACCTGTGAGCCTCTGGGTCCTCTTTTGTGATCCCATTCAGAATGCCCCATGAGCTGAAAGACAAAGAAAAGCACAGGTAAGTGATAAATTGTACTCATTAGCTTTAAAACAGTCACACTTTTATATCCATTACACAATTTCTTTGGAAAAACGGGTTTGCTTTTACAGTATATTTCACACAGCTTTTAGCTTCATAATGAGAGTGAGAAGACTTAGGAGGTGTTACTATAACTTTGTACCTTTACATTCAGAGCCAAAACACATCTAGCACCACTACACTGCCCATGCCAATAAAAATTCCTACTGCCACAGATACAGCTTTAGGCAAATGTTTAATACTGACCTGGCAAAAGGAGAGATGATATATCAACAGGATTACCAAAACCAAGGGACAATTGATTAAATAGCAAAGCATGTTTTATCCCAGGCATGAAAGTTAGTGAGAGCTTTAATTCTGTCCACCACTGGATTATTCTTGGTGTAATAAATAAGTAGAGGTACACCCTCCAATGGAAAACAGGTTGGGGGTCATTACATTGCAGAGGAAAGCAAAGAGAGAGAGAGTTTAGAGACAATGGGTTCTTATGGAAATTAAGATTTGTGATGGTATACAGTTCCTCAAGTTAAAGAGAAGGCAAGCATTAACTATAGCCCAAATTCAGCTCCCAAATCCTCTCTGCAACCCTACAGTACATTGTGTTGTAAGCCATGGTCAGACACTGGATGGTACAGACAGACTCCAGAAAAAATAATTTGTCTTCTCCCTTCTTTTTTTTACTGTACTTCATAACTGCATGTTAACAGGTATTCATTCTCGTTCTTTAAGCAACATGCACTATGCACACATCAGCTCTTTCAATGTACATCATGGTGGGGGACAAAAAAAGAGCAGAGAATACCCAGTAGGCTTTATTATTACTGCTGACAATAAAGCTATCCTCACACCTGCCTAAAAAACCCTGGAAAGAACCAGAGAGTGCCCAGGCACAACTCTGCTGAAGCCCGAGCTGTGTAGCAGGTAAGGCAGCTGCTGCTGCTAATCCTGCCTCTGATCACTCAGCTAGCATATGTTTCAGCCTGGGAGCTGGATTTTTTTACAGCTACTCAGGAATCTCTTCTAGGTAATGTTTTTTTTTTACTCATACGAGCATAGCTTAATGCAACTATAATAATATGTACACAAAATACAGGAGGGTTAATGTGACATGTAATGACTTACAGTCACGAACATTTTCTTGCTCATTTTCTCCCCAACATTCTTTCCCAAAGGAAATGCCTTCTCCCAGGTCAGAGGTAGGCAGTGAGATTTACAACCTACTTATTGCAGAACATGCTTTCAAAACACTCATCCCAGGACAAGAGATTAAAACTACTTTGAAAAATGAGGAAAGACACATACATCTATATGAAACCTTTATCTCCTTCATCAACTGTTCCTGTTTATCCTTTTGTTCTCCAAGGGCTCCTTAATTTCTTTAAGTTATTACTTAGAATTACCTACCCCCATAAGTGGAGACAAACCACACATGCAGATAGGCATCAGAGATAAGAAATGTTACCCCATTTTTTTTACCTGATACAGCCTCACAACTCACCCTCTCATTTTACTGCAATTATTTCCTTTATCCACACACTGTTGGTGGAAATACTGGCTGTGCCAGGTTTCCCTGTTTGTTTCTCCATACTGTCATGTTTACTCATTACTGTATGAAACCGAGCTTTGATGTTTATGAAAGCTGGCCTCTCAGTAAATAACTGGCATGAAAAAGCTACCAAGGGATGCATCTACCAAAGGTTACGTGCTTCGCAGAACCTCTGCCAAACCCCTCATACCTGTGCTCCTGCCACTTTGGACCAAGAAAACCTCTTCAGTTTTAACTCCTCAGCCCCTATTACTTGGTGGGGATGTGCTGCCTGTCACTTTCTTAATTTACTTGGCTAAAGAAAAATTAATTTAGCTTGAGTCTGACCACCTGCGATTCACAGCATGATAAGGGATATCTTTATCTACAACTTCCTACCAGTGAAATAAGTACAAAGAGTACGCCTGTTATTTCATGGTTAAGGAAAAAGGATTAATGTTACAGGCCTGGCTATGGTTACTGTAGTTCTCCAGGATCTGACATTTGGTTTTGAGGGTGTGGTATGCACTGCCAAGTGTAGCATGAGATCCCACTGCCAGGTTTGTCATGCTCCCACCCTCGCTGAATCCATAGTTTACTGAAAGGTGAAGGATTTCTTTACTATTGTCACCAAAAATAAGCACAAGAGTTAAGAGTCAAGCTTGGAGTTATTGTTCCCACTAGAGGTACACTGAATATAGGGATGCTCCCAGTCCAGCTGAGTCCCAGGAAACCAGACTGAGATGTGCCAGGGGTAGTTACTTGTGATCACCACCAATCCTCAAATCCAAATCAAGTTCTCTTAATCATTCATTCTTCTTCAGGCATGATTTTCACACCCTGTTCCCTGTTTGCCAGTTATTGCCTAGTGCTTCACATCACCACACAGTTTTTCAGCTCCAGGGTGCTCTCCTGTGCTTCCCCAGCCACACAGCCAACCCCTGCTCTACTCCACTGCTTCTCCTCCTCCACAGTTTGCAGGTGCCTTTTGGCTCTGGTTGCCCATCTCTAGCCCTGCTCCTCTAGGAGTGGGTCAATCCTTGGGTGCTCCACAGACTCAGTGCTACAGCAGCAACTAATGTTACAGTGAAAAATAAATCTAAAGGCTGTAACAACTCCTCCTGGCTCCATTTCTCAGCATCTAACTATCAAAATCACTTACACTAGAGAGGCCAGAGTCACCAATGAAGCAACCAGTCATAAACCCGTTGGAACCAATGGAGTTACTCCTTGCTCACTCTGGCACCATTTTATTAGCAACTGCTAACTCCTCACAGCAAATTACACAAACTGCATTTCATTTCATTTCTCTACAAATGTGCCTTTGTGGAATGAGATGTGTTTGTATTTTTGCTGATAGATCCATTGCCCCCAGTGTAAAAGTATTTCAACACCACTGTTATCTCTTTGTATGTCACATACTATGCCTGGATGCTCTACTGAGTTAACCCCTCTGGTTATCACCTGGTAAAATGGTGAGCACAAGGGAGCAAAGAAAGAGTTCTAGGGTGGTAAGAGATCTTGTCAATTCTATGCAGTTTATAAGCATGATAGGAAAATTCATGACTGCAAAGCCAGCCTTTTCCTCCCATTTTTATAACCCACCAAATCTTACTTGGCTTTAAAATGTATTTCTTCCTCACAAGCTAGAAAACAGCTCTCATCTCATGGTAGAATGTTTCTGGCATATCTGTAATGGTCCATAGTAACAAGGGAGTGAAATAGGGGAAAAAAATCAATAAGTGTATCACACAAAAAGGCCTCAAGCTTTAAGATGAAGACAGGAAACAGAACAAACAGGTAGAGCAGTCGCAACAAAATCTCTGCCAGGCCAACAGAGGGATGATTGCCTCAGTAGGACACCCTTTAGCTCAACGAACCATGTTGTGCTACATTACTGCTGAACCCGGGAAAAATTTCCTTTGAATGGACAAACAGTAAATGCTGAGAAATATGCAGAGAAGGAGGAAAGGAAGTATATCTGACCTATTGGGCTACTTGGAAGTCACAATTTCCACAAGCTTTATAGAAATCAAAAGATGAAGAAAATGGTATTAAAAAAAAAACCCAGGCCAACACGAAAAGCCCCAAACACGAGCCAATCATAAGCACACAGAAAGAGAGAGTGTGCATAAACGCCCCCAGTCTGAGTCGACCTTTTGAAATCAGAAAAAAAAAAACAAGGAAAAAAGTTAAGTCGTTTAATTGGTGCAGGCATGAGAACAGAGACTTCCATCTCTAAAAATTACGATGAAGTGATTTGGTCCAAAGTGATGGTAAACAGCTTCACACCATCTAGTTACTTTTCTTTACCATTCTTACTGATCAAGTTGCTGAGGCTGAGCATACCAGCAGCAGAGAAGGAGGAATAAAACCAAAATCAAACTCCCACATGGTTTATATGCATGCAGTCTCCCTCAGAAGGAAAGCATCTACTTTACATTTCATCTGAAACTGTCCTGGAAACCCAGCTCTGACAGTTTTAACACTTAAAGATGAAGGCAGCTTTCAGCAACAAAAGAAATTCTTGCATGTTCAAGAATGCACAAAACCATGGGCTTCACTAAAGCCAACTGGCTCACTCTACCCTACTAATTCACTAACAGGTCTCCAGGGAAAATAGCCTCCCCCAACACAACCTAGTCTGAGGACTGTGAATGAAAGAAAAGGCAGGAATGGAGAAGACCCCAGTACCAAAATCACGCTCACAGAGAGAAAAAGAGAAGTGCAACAGGGCTGGCTCACTCTGAACACATAGGGTGGTAGCCTGTGCTCTAAAACTCAGGCTTTCACTATAAACAGTACGAAGTCTCTAGACCTCAGGGTCGTAAAACCAAATTTGGTATGTAAACCAGATGTTCACTAATGCAATGATACTGGCAAATGAGTAAGGAATGGAACAAGGGACTGTCTGCATTACGTATACCACACCAAAGCAGAACAAAACCATAAAACTTAGCATCTTCAGCTCTCACATCTTTAAATGCAGTTGGTCTCCTATTTGGTGATTTAGTTAAAGCCCTGGCATATGATTACATAATAATCTCAATTTTCATTAAAATTCATGAATCCTAATTTTAAGTCTCCTTAGTATGAGCGAATTGCAGGAAAATGTGACCCACACATACTGTAAGAGATCTAAATAAATAAAAAGACAGAAAGTAAAGAATGACAATTCAAACCTTCTTAGCTGTTTCTAGGTCTTGTTTTTCCCTTAAATCATCTTTTCTGGCCTAGGTTTTTGATTCTGGCACCCCTGAACTAGCAACACTACTAAGTATGCCAACACACAAAAAAACCAACTCCCCCAAAGATCAACTCACAGAAATTGAAAAGGCGTAATCTTATTATAAGGACCTACACAGCTGGGCACAAGTGGGAAAAAATCCCAACATTTAGAATACGAGCAGTCCCATCTATATTCACAGGAAGGGGAGGGAGTCCTCAGTAGCAGATTGCAACAGCATTTTGAAACCACAGGGGTTTTTTATTTAAGCAAATCTAACACTTAGCACAGTTTCATTAGAGGGAATGAGCAGATCTTTTAATGGCAAGTATTTAAGAGGACCAATGAAGCAATTACACTTAGTATTTAATAAAAGACTTTAAATTCATTCAGAACCTATTCTAATTCTATTCAGATTACAGACCACTACTCTAGAAATTTGTTTAGATATATATTTACACAACAAAAGTTATAAAAAAACCCAGATGTTGATGACAACAAACAATGTCAGGACCTTGTCCCAACTCACTGGCTTCTTCCCTTGGACTTTTAAGATTTCAGACGGTGGCTGGACACCGCATTTCCATTTCAGTGAGGAGGAGAGAGCCCTACTGTCGTGAATAAATGACAGGTGAGCACAAAGCAAAGCACAGGAATGCTTGGGAGACACTTGGGAGACAAACATTTAGCATCAAATATTCTCCGTTGAACTGGCTGTTATACATGATTAGGATATCTTGAGCTCCTCCCAACACCTGAGGAACCTATAAAAATGCCTTTTTGCCACTCCTGCAAGCATTTAGAGCATTTAGTAGCAGCGAAAATTAATTACCAATGAGATTCTGAGAAGTTTTAGCTGGGTGGTAGCCAGCAGTTTTAAGAGTTGCTTAATATTTGGGAATCAGCGTCCAGTAGAGCTAGATAGAAGCATCCAATCTGGCTGGCACCTGGTTTCAACTTTTGCCAAAATAGCAGAGCCTGTATTTAAACATGAGTATAACATCTTCCCTCTTTGGAAGAGCTTTTGCTGAATGGGCATGTTGAGGATGAGGAACAGTGTCTCACTGTTGAGTTCTTTGACACTGCCTCCTTACAGCTTGGGCTGAATGGGCACAGTATGATACATATTCTCTGACTGAATGGGTATTACCGATGCTTCAGGCAGGATCGTATTTCCACTGGTAAAAAGAAACTGTTTGTTACCAGCATGTAGGCACAAAATGTTTCCGATAAATTTCTTTTTTAGTAAAAAAAAAGTACAAATAATTTCCTTGATCAAGTATTAGAAAAAACATTTATTTTTACAAGTATGCAGGAGTCTGATCATACTGAAACTAACAGTTTTTTTTGCAGATGCTATTTTGAATAGGATCCTTTCTATTTGACAGACTGTTCCTTGCACTTTCATGGTGATTGAATGACTCAACTGACTTAGGGAATGCAGTTTTGATGTGGACATCAGCAGGAGAAGCTAAGCAGGCTGTAGCTGCTGAGATTCGGCACTGCCAGATCTTGATTAACATAGTGGAGGAACAACTGCATGGCTGCGCTGACTGCCTTCTCCATCAAATAGCACAGCTGCAGCTTGCCCTGTGGGCACCCAAAGTGTCAGAAATGTCTTCCTTGCTGTGTGGTGAGCATGATCATACACAGGCACGTGTAGGCTATGACACACAGATAGCAAGTGCTCCAATATTTGGAAAAACAATCCCTTTTCCACAACCACTTGCCAACTCCCAGGGTCAGCTTAAAGCACAAGATGTCAGCGCTGCACTGTTCAGCCAGATATGTGAGCTGCACGCTCGTCCCATCGTGGCCTCTGGCTGTGCAAATAGTGGGGAGGAAACTCCCCACCCAAATGCTCCCAACACATTGGAGTCCTGCAAATCATCAAGGTCAGCCCCTGTTCTGAGGCTGGTTAAAGAATGAAACAAAAAACCCTAACCACAATAAACTAACTAAATGAATAAATTGGGTGGGTGGGTGTTGTGTGTAAGAGCCTTTCAGCTGCTTCCTAATCAAATAAGTTGTTTCAAAGATTTGTGAGCTGCTGGACAACAGCTGGAAGCAGAGATAAGATTTTTGAACCGAGGCACAGGCAGAAATGCTTTGAAACTTGGCATTGCCTTGAACTGGAGGCAGGGGCAGCAAGGGAGAAGGATGGGAGAGGAGCTGCAGTGAATGGCTTTCCTATGGGATGAGCTCCATGCAGCGATGAAGTTATGTCTTCTGAAGCTGGTACCCTGGTGAAGCTGGAAGCCTTAGAGGTAGTTGCTTCCTTGACCCCTACAGCCCTCTCACAGCCTGGCTGGCAGGTCAAGCAAGAAAGCACAGCATCACCTGAGGCTACACAAACAGCGAAAAAATATATATGTCAAGCAGATACCCTGTTGAGACACTGAACATGATACTGAGCTGCTGTGGCAGAACGGAATGAAGAAAATTGGGCACCTGGCGATGTAAGGCTGAGGGGAAGCAAATGAGCACTGCGGCACAGGAGAGCAACCCAAAAGGCACCAGCAGCAAATGTGCCACAGGCATGACAAAGAAACCATCCCGAGCACTTAACCAGGGACTCAGCTCCAAAGGAATGAGATCATATCTGGCACTGGGTGAGACGGCAAGAGAGAGACTACATTTTTGAGGACTTTTCTCATGGCAGCATATGACCTTTTAGAGTATTTCCAGACAATAAACTACATCTGACTTCTGGGATCCTGGTTCCCTTGCATGGGGGCAGGAGGCACAAAGATGTATGACACAGCAAACTGGCAGCGGTGGGTTCGTGCACAATTGTCGTGCCCCTTGCTCCATGCCACTTCTTGAAATAAGCAAGTTTAACTTCAGATAGTGTGAAGGGACTATGAAATAAAAAAACGTAGGTGGAAAAAGAAAAGGCATGGGAATATCCACCTCCACACCCTGTATCTGGATTTATAGAAATTTTTGTCACAACTACTTAAACAGATGACAGCAGTAAAACAAATCCATACAGGTTTCTATTATTTTCAGTCCCACCACTGAATTTTTTGAGTCCCTATTAATCTTTCACACATCAAACAGGATTTTAAACAATGGGTTTTGTAGGCAGAGCTGCAGTAAAATACAGAAAATGACTGATTTTTATTTTTTATTAAACAAAAGCTACTCAGTGATCTCCAAGGACGGATGCAGATGCGGAGCAGATTTCTTTTAGCAAAAGCTTCCTAGGTTAAGAGTCTTATCTTAATCTGGATATTTAAAAGACTTCCAGAATAAATGAATAAAACAATTAAATTGATAATAATAAGATTTCTTATCCCCTTAAACTGATTTGGTGGATTACTAATAGGCATGTTGATCTGATGGACCAGTGTTCAACAAGCAAAGTGATCAGTTTTCCACAAAGTCACTTTCCCATTCTGAGCATAATCATGAAATCGAAAGCCCTAGAAAAAAATATCTATAGTGATGACATAAAAAATGAGGGCACAGATACTCTGACATCTCCCACCTTAGCCATGGCCATAATTTACAGACAGTAACCTACAGAAGAAAATTCCTTGGTATGAGGATGCCAGGGCAACACAGCAATATCATGACTCCTAAGTGTAACAGCAAGCTGACAAAAGAAGAAAAAGAAATTGTTAAAAAGAAGAAAATTACTATTTAAACCTTGTTTGCTATTCAAAGTACACACATTAAGTTCCTGGATTTCAATGCCACATGGTCAAGTCCATTCTGCTGTAATTAAGTTCCTAGAAAAAGTCAGAAAGCTTATTTACTTTTTTCCATTGGGAATCATTAGCAATACATTAAGAACCCCAGCCACAATACCAAGCCTGGCACAGGCTTGATAATCTAGCTAGCTACTGCAGCAGACAAAACCAGCATAGACCGAAAGCATATCTAGATATCTAAAGCATATTATGTATTCTTTAAAGGAGTCTAAAGACTTCTACCAAAAAATAAAAATAAATCTGTTCTGCAACATTACCAATACCATTCTCTCTTTAGTGCTTAGTTTTTCTTTCACTTTTCACCTTTTCAGAGATTCTAGTTTCATATACGGTATTTGCACTTTCAGTTGTTACTCAACACAAGCCACGAAAATGACGTGCTCGTTTTGGCTAGTTATCAGTGCACAGGAGGGTCTCTGCTTCCAGAGAAATTACTTCCTTGAAGATACAGGGAACATCTTTTTGCATAGCAATTAAAAGCCCACTGAAAGAGTAGGAATACTTTTAAGGGATTTTTCAGTCAAGCTGTGATTTTAGGTGAATCATCCGCAATATCAACACGAAACATGTTGAAAGGTCATATGGAAGGCAACTTAGTCCAATTAGTTCAGTAAGTGCATTAATCAAACAGCTGACCACTCTCCGGTAGTCTCCATAAAAACAGGGATTTCCCAATTCAATTCCCAGTAGGTAAGTGTCTACCTCACAGGAAAAAAACAAAACCAAACCAACCCAAACCACCCCCCAAAAAAACCCTCACAACCCAACAAGAAAACCAAACCAAACCCCAAAACATTGTCAAATTGACATCCTTACTGGCAGTTGCAGCAGAAAAAAACCTTAGCATGGTGTTTTCACCAGACATGTAACCTTCAGAAGTGGTTCCTCTGCAACTAAACTGAGCCACATCAGCAGGAGCAGGGACAAGCGTGACTTGCTTGTGTCTCCTTTGTACTTCCCTTGTGGGTGCAGGATGGCGCTTCATCATAGCTGTCAATGCAAAACCTCTCACCAGAGCAAAGGGCCACTTACAAAAAGCAAGGGGGTGGAGGGTGAAAGAGAGAATCCCCAAACCTCAACTGCTTGCTCGGAGAAGTCAAATAAAGGTTGCCATGCCACTGCACCCAAAATTGTGTAAGCAACAGAATCCAATAGCTTGAACAAATCAGGTATCTTCTGCTAGCATACGGGAAGAAACAAACTTTGCTCTTTTTTTAATAGCACAACTTAATGTTCACATGGTGCAAAACACAAAACAAAGTGATTACAGCAATCAGCCCCTGGTGAGGCTAAGATACAGTAAGGCAGAAAGCCAGAAACATGATTTCTTACAGTTTCGGCAGCTCACTTTCCTGAAATGCATTAACTTTAATGGTAGCACACTGAGCAATAGCTGAGATTTCAAAATGAAGATTTTAAGATACGGAGAACTCGGCCTCCCTCACAGAGCAGGTTGACCCACAGTGCTTTCTCCCACGAGAGCAGCACTGCGTCTGCTCAGGTGAAGCCTCAGCTTCCAGGGCTGGCCTGAGAGTATCGCTCTGCCAAGCTTGTTCCAGCTTGACATGAACACAAATGAGCCATTTCTTTCATTAACACACCACTTTCCCGGTTTTGAGGCTTCACAATACAGAAGAATAGCACTGACATTTCAACAGCTAGATCCCAGCTAGCAAATGTCCTAAAATTACACTGTAGAGCCTGGTAGCTTACTAAAAAACCTCAATGTCAAAACTCAAAGTACATTCAGTTTAAACACACCCTTGGGGGGATTTTATACTAACTACTTTCTATTTCAGACTATTCACTTTAAGCTCAACCAGCAATGCTGCATCACTCATCCAGGAAAACTCCCCTCTCTGCCACCCAGTCTCAATCAACCTGCCAAATTAATTATCACCCTGCATTTGTCTATTGCTAAGGGGGGGGAAAGGCAAATAGATGAATGTAGCAGTGACCCGAGCAAAAATGAATCCTCTGAAACATAACTAATTAAATCAGTTCAGTGATCATCTTCCAGCATGACACATTTCACCCATCCCTTCCCCATTAGTCTAGTTCCCGCATCTCCTCCAACTGTCCTCACATGCGGCTCAGGTGTCTATCCAGCAGCAAACAAGGGATCTTTCCTACTCCTCCTTGCAACTGCATGGTTTCAAATAAAGAAGAAAAAAACTGTCAGAAAATTCACCACAATAATTTCACACAGACATTTACATGCAGATTCCTGGCCACAGAATATGTGTTTCAGCCAGATAGCAGTAGGATTTCATTACCTACCTCAAATTTATGGGACCACAGGCACCAAACTTTGGTGCTTCACTGGCTCTACAGAATGAGCAGAGCTCGGAGCGCTGGCAGAGTAAGGCTTCCCCTTTGGTCCTCCAGTCAAGCCTTACAGCAGAGCTGGCAGGACTAACAGAGAGAAATTACAGAATTTGTGGATTTTAAATCACTGCATGAGTCAGACACCAAACCTTGTGCTAACTACATTCCTAACCTAGCAAGTACATGTGCATGCACAACCGCAGAATTGGTGACCCAGCTGACTCAAAAGGGACTAGTTCAAGGAAACAAGTTACACATGCATTTTAGACTTCCCCATCCTATAATTTTAGGTGACAATCCAGCTGAAATGCATGCAAAAATAGAGTTGGGCCATAAATTTCCCTGCCAATGGAAATAGCATCATTTTCATTGCACTCATGCTATCAGACAATGCATGAGATTCTGTTGAGGCTGATAACATAAAGTGAGAATATTGAAAGTTACAGGTGTAGGACTGCAACAGAAGCACTGACCTCTCCTCTCTCAGGGCACTTCACTTTCCATCACTTTTCTCTCTATGCAGAACACATTCAGAGCCAAGTGCAGAAAAGGGAAAGGCAACTCAAACAGAGCAAGAAATGCAGGGTGACAGGCCCACTTGTGGAACAAAAAGAAACCAAAGCAGGTCTCCCTTTATTAGGGAATTTGAATATAAAGTCAA
>NW_009933121.1:0-14762 GCF_000696875.1 Nestor notabilis | reverse complement strand
CACGATTTTTAATGTGGTCAGTGCTTCCTTAGAAAGCTGGCACATCACAAACGGAGTACTGAAAAATACTGAAACCTGGATGCCTGCACGAGATCCCTGTCAAGAGAGGTAAAGGTTCAGATGCAAGAGCTGTGACAGTGCCCTCTTCGATAACAGTGCATAGGAATAGAACACCACACAGAGGCACAACTCTGAGTAATCTCTAGGTAGGAGCCTACACAAGTAACAGTTTGTCATTCACACCCATCTGCTGCTCCAAATCACACACACAAGCTGTCATACACTTTTCCCCATCTGGATTGCAGAGATGCTGGATATAAACAGTCAAAAGCCAGGAAGATGAATACTGAGCTTGTGCTGTACAAGGGGGAATCGGCAGTCAGCTTCGTTCTCTCCAATGGGAGTAATTTCAGTGGAGATTTCTAGAAGTCAGAGTAAAAACAGCTATTTCACAATGGCTGCAGGTTTTTCCATGATTTGAAATCCTGTCTTTCAAACCAGTATGACTCTATAAAAGCTTTGCTTCTGAGATTTTATTTTTAAAGTAATAAACCCACGCATGTTGCCTTAAAAGGGATATCATAAAATACGTTCCCCTGCAACATTGTCTGCCAACATTTAATTCCATGTGGTCACATAAGCCATATTTCCATAGTGTCACAGTACTGCTAACAGCAAAACCAGAGCCCACAAAAGGTGCAGTCTCTATCATGGTGCAAAGGATGCACAGAATATATACTACTCAGGGTGTTACGGTGCAAATGGATATACCAGGCGGTGCTTTAGAGTGAAAAGAAGAAAGGCAGAGCAGAGGAGAGGAGCCCATTCTGGAAGGGCTGGCCCCGAAGGAATGTGCCTGAGACACATGTGGCTACCCCATACCTTCTTTTTTAGGGCCCCAGTTTTGGTTCAGATTAATCAAGTCACACAAAAGCTGCTGAAATACGCTTTGGCAGAAGAATCTTCCATTGAAAATATGTCATTTTGACTTTCAGAAAACAGGTCTCAACAAAATTTAGTAGCATTTCTGTGGCTGAAAAAATTAAAAAAGGTCCATCTATTCAAAATAGAAAGTTCTGAAATTTGCTTTCTTTTATATGAGCAAATACTTCCTCTGCCACCATTGGTCTTTTCTTCTCCAGAATTTTAGTTCTTGCATAATTTAACTTTGCCTGTTGCTGAAAGATACTTCTAAACCAAACTTTGTCAAAAAAGGCAGTATTTCCTCTTCTTACAACAAGCTGTTCAGCACTCTATTAATCTCGTTATTTTTTTATCCCACTTTTTTTGCTGAAAAAGTAGCTTAAGTTCCTTCTTCCTGTGTCCAAATATTTTTCTTTCATCTTCTTATGTTCAACTTGTGTAAAAATGTTATTTTGATTCAGCAGAAGTGAAATTTTAGTAGACAGCAATACTCATAATTTCACCCTAACCAGGAGAGTTCAGATGGAAAGGTATTTATACTTCCAGCTACCGAAACAACAACAACAAACAAAACCCCCAAAACACTCCCCCCCCCGAAATACCCCAAAAGCAAACCAATCAAACAGAAAACCCACAAAAAACCCCCCACCAAAAATGCAAATCTTATCAGTGCTAAGCAGCTGGAAGATCTGACCCTATGACTATAAAAAGAGATCTCTAGATCTGTATTGATTAGAGATATAATCCTGATCCCTTAATGCTAGCAACATTTTCATCAATTTGGCTTGACCTGGATGTTATCCTTCTTTTTTTCTCTTATACCTGGGAACCAGCCTGGTCTTCTGGGAGACACAGCTAAAGCCAACTAGTCTGAGTCGCTGTAAGATGGCTTTGAGTCTCTCCCTGCTATTATATATCATCTGCAAATTAGAGAAATCTTAGAGGCAACCACTTCTAAAGCACTTATTTCCAGACTACCATAAAAACTTGTTAACTCGGACAGGACCTTTGTGAGAAAAGTAATGTATTTATCTCCATTTTACAGATGGAAAACTGAGGCATTTACCCCGCACAGTACTGAAAAACTGGGAACAGAAACTAAGCATCTTCAGCTCTTGGGATCAGATCATAGGCTTCATTTTTATCAACTATGCATGTCCAAAGTCTTTTCTGGAGAAGTAGAAGCATACACCAGGGAACAGAATTACTCTAATTTTCAGCTATCAGGAGATCTCGTATCTCTTTCTGAAAAAAAACTGTACAGCTCTCTAAATACCAGCAAGAGAATGGGCTTCACATACCAACAACCTTCTCTTTTAAGAAAGCACTAAAGTGAAACAGGAAAGATAGGAAACCTCAAAGGATCAGAAATAGTGAAAGTTTTTCCCCTATATCTGTAGCATCTGTAGCATCCTGCATTTCCCCAGTTAGAAGGACTTTAGCTGGAGAAGATGACTTGAACAAAATGAAAAACCAACAGCTGTGCTGCAGACCTGAACTGAACCTTCCCCAAGCTTTAAAGACATTGAGACCACTTCAGCTCTGCACATGGATGCAGAGATGAACAGCAAAAGGAAAAGATGAAGAGTTGAAATGCCACAAGAAAAAGCATTCTCATGAAGCTTTCTGATATATTCATCAAGATCAAGCACATGATCGATCTCTAGCATGAAAGTGTTCACCACAAGAGCTCCATGAATTAGTATGTTCTCTCTTTCACTTTCCATTTTTAGACACCATTCCTTTTTCAAAAAGAGAAATCATAGATAATGTCAGTTTACCTACTTCATTGGTATCAAGATCCAAATGACAAATACGTTGCCAGGAGATAAGCAGTTGCATATAGAACGTTGGGTGTCTGTGTGCCTTTGGCGCTCTCAATGGATCCCTTTATTAGTACGAAGCCTCCTTGAAGGAAAACCAGAGCCACCTACAACCCTGATTCAGGCAAGAGCGACAGAAGCTGAGAAACACATGCTTTATGAGCTTGAGAGAACTGCAGAAGAAGAAAAAAAAATAACGTCCCTTCTCATACGTAAATATAGAATGTAAATAAAAATGTGTATGTCCTAAATATTTTTCCTAATCTAATAATTTTCTTCCCACAATCTGCCCTGCTCCCCCCAACACCCAGAGTGTGGTCCCGGAATGGGCATTTTCATTTGTTTTCAGGGAAAGACAGTTTGTGTTAAAACACCCGTGCTGGTTAACAAGGAAGTCAGAAAGTTCAAGGTGGACCAAGGAGCTGCCTATGCACAGTCAGCCTGATGAGAGAAAATTAAGTTCTTACCAAGGAGCCACACAAAAATGAGTAATTGCAGTGGAGAGAAAACACCCTTCTCAGTGGCAATCTGAAGAGTGATGCCAAGGAAAAGGTGGTCACAGAGGAGAATAGGGGTTCCCAGGCAACACCTCATTACAAGGTTGTAATGCCACACTATGTTGGCCCTATGACTAAAAGGTTAGTTGAGCCTCCACACGCATAATGCTACCAACATTTTCCACAATATTAAATACACAGGATCAAGAAAAAAGGTGATGCAATAAGGGGGTGCAGGTAGCACCCACACACAGAACTAACGATAAGCTCAAAACATTTGGAACCTCTTAAGATGAAAGTACTAAATACTCTTACTATAACTTACAGAAGACACACATGCTGATTTTGTGCAGTTGTACAGATGATATCTGAAGTGACAATGCTTCTCACAGCATTTCAAGTTTTCTTAGAAACTTCAGTTCCTGGAATCTGAATTGTAGGAAAACAAAATAATAATAGAAAAAGAAAATAAATCTCCTCTAAGAAAGAAAGGCAGCTTCTAACCACCAGGCTGCACAGAGGGGGTGGAAATTAAATAAAAGGACTGAAACCAGGATTCACGGATGATCTGTGATCTTCAGAACGCAGAAGGCTGTCCCTGTGTTGGTGGGAAAGATGCCAAAAGGCAAACCTCAGCTCTGCCTGGTATCGAAAGTCAGCACAGTAGATATGGTAAACCATAATAAACAAGCTGCATCCTTCGACTCCATGAGGAGGATGGTCAGGACAGAACAAAATGCCAGAACTAAAGCAAGCAATTGCTGAAAATAACTTTTATCTCTCCTTTATCTCAAGGGCCAAATTATCTCAGTTGCTACTTGAGAAGACCAGGCAATGCCAGCATCAGAAAGGTCAGAAAGCATGTGAAAATTTAACCAGTAGCTTATCCACTGCCTAAATATCTGCTATTGCAACAGGACATGAAAATTCCTACTGTCTTGCTACACAAATATATGCTAAATCTTTATCTGAGAGTTAAACTTGCACTACGGAAATACCATAGCTCTAATGTCCTCATATACTAATACATAACAGCTTTTGTTTTTATTTTATTCAATGAAATAGACTTCTGATTATTTATTAAAAAGTGCTTTCAGACCAGTACAAAGCATCTTGTAGAGGTACAGACTAATTCCTTGTCCCCAGAATGCAAAGAGCACCTGTGTATAAGCAAATAACACAACCAGTTGACCTGATTGCAAGAATTAAAAAAGCAGGTTTCTTCAAAATTAAAATGCTTCACAAACTGAATTTGCTGAAGATTTTGTTCTGGATGCAAATTCTGGAAGGGAGAAAAAGAATATTTGTAAGACATCAGAACTTCCTGTTTTAATATCTAGGGTCAACAGCATTTCGATTTTGTTTCAGTACAGAGTGTTGAAATTAAAATCTGGAAAAAAAAAAAAAACCTAAACAAAAAAAAACAAACAAAACCCAAGGGAAAAAAAAAATCCCACTATTGCTTCAATCTCTAAAGGGTTTACTGACCCAAATTAGCTCTTCTGCTGTTGTGGTAAAGAAACTTCATTCACAGTCTTGAAAAACAGTCAGACTGCTTCTGCTTGGGGAAATTAAAAAAAAAAAAAAAAAGGAAAAAGGAAAAGAAAAAAAAGCTGCATTTGGAAATCTTTCCTAAAATGCCTCCCCAGTCCTCTTTGCAAATCTGGGCACTGACTAGCTCTCAATTTAGAATGAATGGTGAAATTTTCTGACCTTACAGGCCAGTCAATCTTTCTAAGGTCAAGAGGCACAAGACGCACACGCAGGAGAACGGAGGGGAGAGGGAGCCAGGAGATGTTCACAAGGAGGAGCTGACAGCAGCTCACCAGGCAGCCTGATGCCCTGGTGGGAGATACCTCACAAGGCTGTGAGCGTTGAGGCTTTACGAAAACTCACAATGCTGAAGCCTGGTTTCCTTTCCTTCCTCCCCATTTTCAGAGTAGTGCAGACGTCCCAGACACCTGGTATACAGGAGCAAGTCAAGCTCCTTGTGAGCTGTTTTAAAGCCATGCTTATGCCAATGCTTCTGCCCAGCAAAACAGCTCCCTGGACGCAGAACGGTGAAGAAACACTAATAAAGAGAAAAGCTGTAAGGACAAAAGACCCAGCGGATTTCACAGGATGTAGACGTTGGAGAGCAAAGACAGAATGAGGTCAGAGTCTGATCTATAACCCGGGGAGCACATGCTATATCTAGGCCAACAATTTGCTGTAATCTTGTTACTTAATGGGAGGCAGAGGCAGAAGAGGGAATATTTTTGGAACTCATACAACCACCAAGTAATATGTGCTTAAAAGCAGGCTAGACCAGGAGTACAAACTTAAACCACTCTAAATCGTAGCACAAGCACTTCAGCTCACCAGCAAGCACTGCCTGTCACATAGCAACGATGTCGTGCAAAATTACTTTGGAATTATGGCTACAGGTTCTCCTATTTGTGATTCCCACCTTGCCAGCCATCTTCTTCCAGGACAGCATCAGCTGCATGTCTTCTCATGCGCAGACTCGACTCTGCTTAGGGACCCAGGTCTAAAACATTCCTACCCTTTTCTCTTTGTAACTGGGACAGGGCAGAGTATAGCTGTGTTTATTCCTGGAGGAGCCTTTAATTTTCATTACTATCTAAGTTAATTTCCTAGTAGGAAGAGGTTGGAAGCAGAATGTCAACTTTCTTGGAAGGAAGAAGGAAAAAAAATCACAACCCGACAACAAACAACAAATCCAAACCAGAAATGTGCTAAGAACACGGCAAGCAGATGGCTGGTTTTGTTTTGCTGCGTGTGGGGGAGCCATAGGTCCAGGATTTCATACCAGGGAGGAATCTCACTTTTACAGCTATCAGCAGAAAGCCTTTCTAATGCTGCTTATATACTGACATTGAGCCAAACACATCCTCTGTACATCACATGCTTTTGATACCTTGGCTACTCCGCTGAGTACCAGCCCAACCTGTGCAGCTGTGTAGGCTTTGCCTGGCTGGATGCAACAATTGTTGTAACACCAACATGCAGACGAGTGCCATGTTGCAAAGACCTGTCCAGTATAAAAACATGGACTCCCTCTCTGAGGAAGGTGGGGCAGAAGGAAGAAGCATTTGGATGCGGAGGTAATAGACTCACCAGGGAGGAAACGTATTTCCTTTCCTGCTCTTAATAAGAATGTGGAGAATCTTCTGACTCTCAAACTATTAATTATACATAACTTGCAGATACCAATCTGCATTTAATGACAATGGAGAGCATTTCTGCAGAAAGAGATGCTTACTAAATAACACGGAAAACCTCAAGCTCAACCAAATCTCCATGATCCAGAAGAGATAACACTGGGCATGACAGGCCATGGAGAGTGTTTTGCTTTGGCTCCAAAGACATCAAGAAAATATGAGGGACAGGGCATACAGGTCACCCTTTTGCCTAGCTGCTCTACCTACCTGCTCAGTGAACACAAAGGCATTCACTGGGTTGGGTTTTTTTTTCTTGTTTTTTAAAAGGCCACACTACCACCAACAGATGCAAAATCCACCTCTGAATTAAGCAAGAGAACAAGAGTCAGTGATTAATCAGCCAACTTCACCTATCTCCTCTAATTGTCCCCAAGTCCCTGCGGAAACAGAAGAAAGCAGTAACTTCACTTTAGAGGAGAACAGACCCATGGGACTAGATGTACTAGTGTAGAGTTAACTCATGACTTTTGTCAGATCCTGGCCAAGCCCAGAAGAAAATGCCTGTCCCACTGACAGGATAAAACCTAGCTTGAAGACAGTAATGGCTCCGTAAGTCAACAAAATAAAAATGACTCCATTAAGAGAAATTCCAAGAAACAATTGCACAGTGACTCAGCTGTACGCAGCCGCTGCTCGGTTCATGGGGTGCAAAAGGCATCGCCCACACTCCGCACACCCAGTCATTCTGCCTCTTCCTCTGGGTGCTCCACTGCTTGCGCAGGGTATCCCACCCGCTTCAAGAGAACAATGATTAAAAAGCACCCTGCATGTCACTCGTGATGCACCAGGATTTGAACTAATATCCACAGTAACTCAGCAATTTCATCATCAAGTGCAGAGTACAAAGTAATTTTAACACAACTTGAAAACTATGAAGTACTTTATCAGTATGCAGGCTGTTTCTACCACAGGGCAGATAAAGCTAAGAAAAATAAAACACGATAATAAATAATATTAAAAAGAAGTTATTTTACTGCCAAGGAAGTTTTTGAACACAGATATTTTGTGTGCGCATTTCAGACAGCCATAGGTTTAACTATGGGAACCTGAGAAATGAAGGAAATATTGGACAAGAGCTTAATTAGTATCTTGAGGGGTCAAGAAAAAAGAAGAGCCCAGACTTCTTTATAGCTCTTGCCACTTTCTAATTTTATTAGTATGTCTCCTAAGCTGCAACTATTTATTTTCAGTTTCTACCTCATATAGTGCATTGCCCAACAAACTCTTGACTGCTAAAATGGTGACTATTTAGGACCAAGGTGACTACGTACTGCTAGAGAATTTTTATAGCCCTAAGAGGATGCAATCAGGACAGCAACAACAGCTCAGCTTTCAGCAGCCAAAATGTTGCTTTGTCACTGTATGCAGTTGCAAAAAAACCCCAGAAAAACAATTCACTGCATTTTAGAATATGAATTTCCTAATGCAAGGGCTATGCTCTGATATACTCTGCGTATCATATGGGGGACGGGTGGTATTGAAACAGTTCAAGGTAAAACTTTGCTCAAGTGAAAACTCAATTTGACTGCAAATTCTCTGGCGTAGAAAAAGGGTCTTTCTGTCTTGGTTTTATGCAGCTTCTAGAACAACATCCCCAGTTGGAAATCCTAAGGGTTACTGTCTTGTACATCACAAAACCCCAAACCACCAGTTTCTGCCCACCACTGTAAATATGGGTTTAACTAAGCCATCAGCCTGAAAGACTAATAAAGGTCCACAATGATCATTTAAAGTACCAGTTATCACAGTAACTGATAGAGGAACAGCATGATTTTGCAGATCTTAAACCAGAGACTAGATGCCTAAATCTAAGAAAAGCTTATTGCTGAGATTGTTAGGCTGCAAGGCAAAGAGGTTTTAAAAACACACTCATGTAGCAACCCTCCTTGAAAACAATTGTGCTTATACTATCCTGTAATAATAAACTAACACGGGGAAAAGCAAGCAAGCAAACAAGCTCGAATATCTACATGACAAAAAATAACAACCAAAAAACCCAGGCAATTCTGAGTCTATTCTGAGAATGTTCTCAAAAATAAAACTTCCTTCTCATAACAGAAACGATCAGTCCTGACAAACTCACTTCACTTTATATATGAAACAGATTTAAGTTTAGGCAGTTACAACAGGATAACTCCAGTCGGAGAAATCTAAGGAAAAAATAATATTGACATCAAGTTTCTGCTTCTCAGACTCCTCAACCTAAGGGCTGATTAGGTTTAAAAAGAAGTTAAACGACAATATGATGAAAAAAGAGGCCATGCCCCTGGCATATGGTATTATAAACACAGGAAAGTGCCAGTATAAACCTTTATTGGGAGACTGGTTTCTTTGTCAAGCCGTGCCTTTCTTCCAAAACATCCTTGCTGCCATATGTCCGCATCTCGCCAGCTGCAGACCTAATAAGAGACTTCTTATTCATGCTGTATAATGTTTTACAGGTTTGCCACGGGGGTCACTCGCTGTGAGTCATTTACGTCACAACCCCAACAGCCTTGGAGCTGCCAGGAGCCAAGAAATGTAGGTTGGCGGAGGGGAGAGGAGGGGGGGTGAGAGGAAACCGCACATCAGGCTCGGAGCAATGTGATTTTGTCTCACCAGCATGCTGAAAGCTGGGCTTTCTAACTTGCTCTTCTGCCCCAAAGGGCTCTGGGGCCTTCCTGCTGTTTTTACACTTAGGAGAAGAGGGGAAATTAAATACACATCTCTAGATGAAGACTGCTGAAAGATTTTATTCCCCCTACTCTTGTTCTTCACCTCATTATTTGCACTAACTCTGCAGTTCTAACAGGCTAGCCATCACTTTTTGCAACCTATTTCAAATATTTCATGCGTTTATAAAATGCAGATGAAAGACACGCCACGCACGCGATGCAGCGGGTGTAGGCATTTATCTGAGGAGAAACAGAGCTAGCTGCCTGATGAAGTCAGGTTTTCAAAAGAAAAATTGCTACCCCACCCTCACAACTTATCACCCTGATCTGGCTCTCCATAGTGGTTTTGGGTTTGCTTCGTTTTTGAATGGGTATCCACTAAGTGTAAGGAAAATGGCTTTTCAAATCTGTGCATTATTATGGTGCTGGAATCACGGAGAAGAAAGAAACAATCACTACAGTGAAAAATAAAAGGCAAAGAACTAAATCTGAAGCCATGACTGGAGCCTCTTCCATCTGCCTGCAATCCTGAAAGCAGGGAGGTATTTGCCTTTCCTCCTCACTTCTTTTCCTATAAACAGAGAATGACAGAGATGAGTGGAAAAATGAGGGCAAGGTAGACATTTGCTCTTTTTGCTGCTGGCATAATTTGCTGATTTAATGTCCAATGGACTGAGTGTTGAACAATCCAGTCCGGCACACCCGATTCAGAGCCGTGCCAACGACTTAGTGCACTGTAGGCATCAAAGCTTCCATGTATTCACCCAGTAAGTGATGAACAACAAAGGCTGGATCTTTTAATTGTTCATTTCCAGTTGAGTCAACATTTCAAGGATTTTTAGTTTTAAGTACTGGTATTCAGAAGGCGTAAAACTGAAAGGGAAGGGGGCACTCTTGAAACATTTTCAGTTCTTGCTCCACTTTGCACAGGGCTTTTGCTTTCCTTTCTGTTTGACTCTGGGGACAGGAAGCTTTTTACTTCAGTATTACCCCATCCTTTTAAAGGTTTCAAACTGTACAAGTGTGAAGTCCACAAAAAGACGAGCCTCGCCCAGATCATCATCCTTTTTTTTTTTTTTTTTTTTGAACGCTAGCAAGTCACTAACAAGGCAGGACATTTTATTTGGTAAGGAAACAGCTGCAATGGAAAGTATTTCGGAAAATACAAGGCAGGTATTTCCATGGAAAGTTTAATAGCTACAAGAGTTTGTTTGCTAAAATTTTCAACATTTAAATGTGTTACTTTTTTCCAGACAAAAGACAGCAAATTTCTATGTCCCTGTATCTCACCTGATCGCTATACAACCATGATTGGAAAATGCACATCAGTTTGCTTTAAGAGCTCCAAGTCTTGGAGTCATGTAGCCATATGAAAACTGCAACTAACTTTCAAAATACTAGTCTTCCTGAGTGAGCCCATTACACCAAACCAAACTTAGAAAATCAACAAGGACAGAAGAAGGTGAAAGCCATAACCAAAGCAGCAAAAGATGTCAAAAGACTCTTTTAAATAATTTTATTTGGCCAAAATTATGTACGTCTAAAGATGCAGCACCAGTACTTGCAGGCTATAAGTGCACCATCTGCATAAGTGCAACAAGATCCTGCGCATCCCCCCCATCTGCAGCTGTAGGAGAGGAGAGAGGTGGAGGAACAAAGCACTCTGGGCAAATCCAGAGAGACATTTCTGAATTCAAAAAAGCCTCTCACTGGAGAAATGCAGATCTTTCAGGTCAGCAATCCCTAATCAAGGCTGAAAATAGCACTTCAGAGCTATGACGCACTTTATAGCAGCATGTTAAAATTAGTTATTATGAGCACTGAAACTACAGTAGCTCTGCCGGGAGTCCTGTTAATGAATGTACAGGAAGTGTAGTACTAAAGTCCTGTGGCACATACACGCGCACACGCTCCTGTCAACCAACCTATAAACATTATGTGCACTAAATCCAAAGTCACGGTCCTAGTCTATTTTTTGCCATTCTTCCCATAAGAGAAACTAAAAATAGGCTCATGAGAACCATGCATGAGACTCTACTCCCCAAACATTTAACTCTTCCAGCAAAAACTGCCTAGCACTGTTTTTGAAGAGATTCTTCATGGAGTTTGCATTATATAGATGAAGGATATATTTTTATATACACACACACACACTAAGCTAAAGATGAAGCTAAGAAATTGTGGGTGCACACTACTGCCTACTTACATATAACTCCAAAGTTTATCTATATATTATTTATCAAGATAAAAATAAAGACCTGCAGAAATCAGGGGCATGACCTCCTGCAACTCTTCTGAATAATCACTGCCATGTAATCAAGGGAGGTTACAGAGCCAGGTGTCAAAGAATCTTGCTGATACACTGGAAAAAGGAAGAGCTGTTAAATTTAAAATGAACGACATGCCAGCAAGAAAAAAAAAGAACAAAACCAAAAATCACCTTGCATATGCAGCACCTGCTGTCTCTGCTACAAGGTCTTTTCCATGCAGTATGCAAGGCAGCCAAATTGCAGGCAGACTACCCTCAAACGCTGTAAGTGCCTAACAGCCATAGAAGTATAGAAAATCAGGAAACCTCCACCTTCCCCCCTGTTCCCCCAGAGAAATGCTACCCTGCTATTAAGATAACTAATCTTCCTGTTGCTACGCCTCTGACATCAGAAAGGTCATGTACAATCTCTGGCTGCAACAAGCTCAGGGGAGCAGATGGCTGCAGAGGCAGATGGCAGCTTGCACAGGTTCTGCCGGGCTGGGAACGCACAGTTCTGCATCTTCCACTGAGGAAAACAAATGTTGGGAGACACCAAACCGAGGCTGAACTGACTTCCTTAAAGCCTAAGATGTTTAGTTTCAGGTGCCAACACTTCAAAGAAAAAGAACTGCTAGATTTCTGCAGTGATGCTCAGCACTGAAATGTCTTGCAAGACTCCCTGCACCTTGGTGGAAAATTGCCTGGGTGTTTGCCCCAGCCTATCATCATGAACTCCAGTTCTGCCTCATTTCATTCATTAACAGTGGTGCTTTGTGCTTACAGACTTTGAACTGCTTCTTCACAGACTTTTAAATACTTTTGAGAAGGAGACTAAACAGCCTTATCTCCTCGGTAAAATAAGTAAACAGAGGGGTAAAAAGTCCCACTGTCTTCTACAGTAAAGCTGAGAGTCACCGCCAGCAAAAAAGTCTGAGCTAAGTCCACCACAAGTGACTGAAAAGTGATAAGGTCATGGGGAAACTGAAGGGAAGCGGGAACGATCCTATTAAGAAATCTGCAGTTCCAATGAATAGGGACACAGGGAAGTTTGATACCCATGGTGGGACTCAGCAAGGAGCTAGGATTAGGCAGGTCACAGTAGGAACTGATGGAGTGAAAGAGATGCGGAGCCAGTGTGGTATAGAGGAAGACAACAGGATGGAGTAAGGACTGGGGTCTGCAACAAAACATGCCACCAGTGAACTCCCTAATGGTGAGAAAAGGTTGGGGACCATGAAGAAAGATGAAAAATTTGAGCCAGGGAAAAGACTTGTAAGATGCATCAAAGACAGTGAGACTTGTGAGAAATGTGCCAAAGCATCCACCCCACAGAGCACACACACATTTGAAACATGGGCTAGGAGACGCAACAGAGTCACGGCCAGGAGGCAGTCAGAAATCCAGTCCCTCTGGGTTACTGGTTCACCTGAAGAATGAAAAGCTTGGGCAGATCTTTAACTCAGAAGTCCAATTTCACTTCACTCTGTCTTCTATTGTGCAGCATGGAGCTTAATAAAATGGCCACAAAGTATTTCACTGCAGAGTCCTGTCTCCTTTGGCACACAGAATAGGTGCTGCGTACAGACACTTCTGTATGATCAGGCTTCATTTTTTCAGTATGCATAACACTAAAATTTCTTAACTCCAAGCTATGGAAATTCTCCATATCTTTTTTTCCGGGAACTTTTAACATTCATCACCATAGTATCTGCAACCTTCAGAAATACTTATTTGAATAAGACTTCCTTAAGAGGAGAGCATGAAGACAATGACTGTCAGGTCAAATACATCTACTAATTTGAAAGGTACAGTATGAGAAAACCGAGGCCTATTTCTGAGAATTTTTTGTATTGTATAACAATTTCCACATTCAAAACAGCTCCCATTGATCTCTGGAAGCATTTGGTAAATAAGATACGGAGTCAAGCAGTCATAAAAACAGGAACTCACTCATAAGAATCTGGATTTTAAACAAATTGCCTAGTACTGCACAGAAAGTCAGTGCTCTAGGGCATCATTCACCTATCTTAACCCTGAATTTTCTCCTTCTGCAATCTCCTGACTCATTCTCTAAACACATTCTGGCATCCTCAAAAATGTAATCTGAGAGAATACTGCTTCCCTCAGTACAGAGCAGTTTCACACCCAGCAATGACTGGGTCAAGGAAAAGAAATCTGCAGAGATGCATAGGAGATGTATGTTATTTTTTAAAGGCTTAGGAGACAAAGTGAGCATGAATGGGATAACGGGATATAGGCTAGTTAAGCTCATGCAGGCTATAGTAATTTTAGCCTTCTCCTTATTTCTGACAGCTCAATAAATCCTTTTACAATGTTTTCCAGTGGAGTTTTATGAGGTATACAGTCAGAAAAGTGAGACCTGTCTTCATTTCTGCTTCAAGTTTCATGAATATTTAAAAGATACAGCAAGTTAACTCATCCAGTGTGAACAGGCTCAGAAATTGTGTCTTGTTAAAGTATAATCAAAAAACATTTTAGGCTCAGATTTATTCTTTTTTTTTCAGTTACACAAGACAGCTTCCATTTACCTGATTCAGTAGAGACATTAGTCTCTATCTGAAAGAAGAAACCAACCCTTCAATCATAAGCTCAGATAACCACATGCTGTCTTTAAGAAGAAAATAAAAAAGGTTAAACACCTCTCCTGGTTTCTAAATGTATTCTTCATTCAAGATCAATATTGTTTTGCTAACAATCTATTTTCCTGGGACCTTACTCCTTACCTAGTAATTTCTAAACTTGAGTTTTGATAGTGTTCTTCCAGATGGGTTTTTTGACATGCACTGTTATTTAGTTCTTGGTGCTTCTAAGTAATTTACTTCATTTTGGAGGAAAGGAAAAAAGCGAGAAGCAACACTACAGTGAAGCCTGCTGAAGGATAAACAGGCACTTGCATTTTAGGCTGCTACTTTATCAGATGTCTAATTTAATAGAGAACATTGGTGTCTGTGCTCAGGTCAGCAGAAAGACAGAGGGAATGAATATCTGAAGTCCAACTGGTACAGCAGCAATTAGCTGAGTTCATAGGGACTGTAAAAACAAGGGAGGTCTCAACGTCAATTTGCCATTTAAGCCCTCAGACTTTCTCCCTCATTCACAGAGTTAATTTTTAAATGTTTTTTTCCTTTAGCAAACAAGTCTGTAAAGCTGAATATTTACAAGTTCCAAGTTCCAAGCAGGAAAGCTGCAAAATATCAAAATAACTAATTACAAAGAGGATCTTTATATTGAAACATAAAACCTTCCTACAACAGCCTTACTGCTTACAGCAGCTCTAGTGACCTGGTTAACATGAAATCTGCTTTATTAAAATATTAACATTTTTATATCCCATATAAGTGCCTCTTTTTTAATTTTGGGTGGGGGGG
>NW_009933120.1:45937-59365 GCF_000696875.1 Nestor notabilis | reverse complement strand
TATTTATATTTAAATATTTTACAGTGACCTAATTGGTCTGTATTCTGAAGCATTTATTGGCATAGTTTATTCAAAGTCCCTAGTCCTGATTATTGTTGTTGTCATGAGTCCTATTCTTCATCTCATTATACTCATTATTATACATAAACATATGCTTGGTGTCATTCTATAACCTTTTGCTTTGTACCTTTCTATATTAGATAATCTATCTAGATAAATGAGTGAATCTGAAATCTTACTTGTTTGAAAACAGAAGACTGAGCTTCTGAATAACAAGTCAATCTGACAAAAATAATTTTAAATAAACTTAGAAAGAGAAAGAAGCATAAGCAAACACAAACATGCATGTTTGCACACAGGCATGCATGCATGCAGTGAAAAAAAAAACCACAACAAACCAAAACAACAAATAAGCCCCAAGAAATTAACAATCTTCCAGGTAGCAAATATGTTTCTGGAAAACAATTCACACTTTCTTTGATCAGAGTGTATCTCCTTTCTCCCTTTTATTTCATCATTTCATTAACCCATATTTGCTGAGTTTCCAATGGATTATTATTTTCAAGGGATGGAGGAAACAGTGAAGACAGGCAGGAAGGAAGGAAAAAGATAAAACGGATATTTGGCCTATTTAATTCAATTTCTTCTCAAATACCTACGAATGATTTTGAGAATCAGAGATTCTGATATTATATAGATCACTGTGTGTATGCATGGTTGGCTGTGTAAGCAATCAGTCTGATTTTTCAGTCTCCATTTTTCACCAGGGCAAAAGCCAGCTCAAAAGTTTGCAATAAATAAACTTCTACCCATCTCTGCACAGCCAAACAGTTGTTCATTAAGGATTTTTTTTTTCCAAGTATATTTTTTTCCTAGCCATTGCTTTAACAGTCATGATTTCATAGAATTGTAGAATCACAGAATCACAGAATACCAGGTTGGAAGGGACTTTGAGGATCATCTGGTTCAATCTTGGCAAAAGCACAGCCTGAACTAGATAGCCCAGCAACCTATCCAGCCCAATCTTAAATGTATTCAATACTAGGGAATACCCTACTTCCCTGAGGAGATTATTCCATAGGCTGATTGTTTTCGTTGTGAAAAATTTTCCTCTTGTGTCCAACCAGCATCTGCCTGGGACTAACTTGTACCCATTAGCCCTTGTCTTTTCCTTGTGTCTCCTAGCAAAAAGGGACTCTCCATCCAGGTTGTAGCCACCATTCATATACTGGAACATGGTGATAAAGTCTCCCCTGAGCCTTCTTTAATCTAGGCTGAACAAACCTAGTGCTCTCAGTCTTTCCTCATATGGCAGCCTTCCCAGACCTTTGATCATCTCCATGGCCCTTCTCTGGACACTTTCTAGCCTGTCCATGTCTTTTTTTGTAGAGCAGGGACCAAACTGTAGTATTCCAGGTATGGCCTGACAAGCACCGAGTGGGATGATGACATCTTTATCTCTGCTGGTGATGCCCTTGTTGATGTAACCCAACATCAAGTTGGCTTGCTTTGCTACAGCTGCACACTATTCACTCACATTGAGCTTCCTGTCCACAAGGACCCTCAGGTCCCCTTCCACAGAGCTGCTCGCCAGCCAAGTAGATCCCAGCCTGACATTTTCCCTTGTTGAACTTTCTAAGGTTCTTGTTAGCCCACTCTTCCAGGCTATCCAGGTCATCCTGCAAAGTGGCTCTCCCCTCCAAAGCATTGATTTCCCCATTCAGTTTGTATTGTCAGCAGACTTTATACAGGTACACTTCATCCCATCATCCAGATCACATATGAAGATAATGTTGGACCTAATATCAATTCTTGGGGAACTGGTAACAGGTCTGAAAAGGATCTACTTACCACTTCTGTGGGATTATTGCAGAAAGTATCCTTTCATATTAAAATTCTATCCTTCTTGCTAGCTTTGCATAGCTGTAAAAACATTTGCCAGTTTATTTCTTCTAACAGCCTACAGCTCTCTACCACTATCCAGAAATTACCTGATTTCTTTTCAATGTCCTCAGCTTCTCTCTAAAACAGCAATGCTGTGTCAGCCAAGATATTTTTAGCATATTTTCCTTCATCCTCAATATAATTGTCCAAAAGTCTCCTGCTTTGTATTACCACTCATTTCTATAAAACTTCTACCTGTTTTTTAAACACTCAGCCTGTTTGAAAATCAGCCATGTTTCCGTCATTCTAATGATGACATACACTGCTTGGTATCAGTTCACCAGTTTTAGTTTGCAGGTTTGCAGACTGCTTTTTTCCTTTTTTTTTTTTCCACAGATACTTAATCATTTCATGTATCACCCAACTTTATCTTATTTCTTTCACCTTTGGTTACAGTAGCCTGTAAAAAAGGACCTCCATAAAGAGTTATTTAACATTAAAGGATAAATGACTCAAGCATTGTTCTTGCGATTAATCTCATCAGTGTTACAAACATTTTTTTTCAGACAGTGCATGTTAAACATGTTTCATGATACACTGTGAAAAGGCACATTTTATGTTCATGTGTAACAAAACTCCTAGATGAGAGTATAGTCATCCTATTTTGGAAATCACAGATTTTGATATAGTAAGGTGACATTTCTTCTCAAGAAAAGAAACCAAAATTAAATCAGGAAAAGTGGAGGGAAAAAAGTGAGGAGTAGCGAAACATAAGTTCATCATGATGTATTTCCAAAATTGTAGATATTATCATATTTTGTAGATGTGCATGCAGAGCAACAGCAAAATGAATAAGCATATATTATCTGAGGTACAGACTGGCCACCTGTGTTAGCTTCTCCTGACATGATTTACAAGAACAGTTTTATATATCATATAGAAGATGTATCTCAAACATGTAAATAACTTCCATTTCAAATCTCACTCCATAAAAATAGCATAATGGTTGCCTATGTATTGCATATGTTTTATTAATTTCACAAAGGGAGGAGTGTGCCTGTATGTATATGTGAATGTGTGACAGAGACAGAAAAAAGGAAATAAGAAAAATTCTTTTTAATTAGAGAGAAAAACCTTCAATTCACCTTTTATGTACTAACCTTTTTCTGCAGCCTGGGCTTCTCTAAGCTATCACAGTAGATTGCAGTGGCCTGAGGATCTGATTTAAGGTTAACTGCAAAAGCATTTTTAATTTGTTGCCTTCCTCCCTATGAACACTACAGCACTTGAGACCTGAGAATACCTAAAGGGGGCCTACAGAGGAACAGAAAAGACTCTGTAACTCCTAGACTTATATTTAATGATTTGGAGATCAGGATTTCTGCTCAATGTCCATCTAATTTGCATCCTTTTAGCTGTACAAAAGGAAGAGAATATAAAAAGAACTAGCTACGTTTTCTCCAGTATCAAAATCCCCATAGTTTAACCTATATACATCAATAGCTTGTATTAAAAGAAATAGTTTACCTAGGTATATTCAGGACAGCTCTACCAAATTAAGGTCTCTGTAATGCAGTAGTGTAGCCCACTGTTAATCAATTGCTTGAATTGGGCAATTAGTGCATGTAATCAAATTAGTTTTCTAAAACTTTGCTAAAAGACGGTGCATTCAAAGACTGAATAAGACATCTTTATACATACATTTTAAAATGTTATTTTTGTCATTCCAAATGAAACAGTCTTTCTTTTATGTCCTAAAAAGAAGGTCTTAAACTGAAAAAGTTTACTTGATTATGGAAAAATATATATTGATACGCCAGCTTAGTCAACAAACTTCAGCATTTGTCTTGTTTCTGTAGAAAAGTAGATTTCTAATGAAGTAACACTGTGTCTTAACCTGGACTGAGAATGTTTAAAAAGGGGTAAATTAACCACCTTTTACATACATTTATGATTTACTAGAAATCAATTATAAATGTCACTGAATATTTTCAATTTAACCCTTTTCCTTGGAAATGCACCCTTATATGTTTTGTTTTCTAATCTTGCAAAATAATTGAACAGATTTAAATGCTGTATTGAAGCTGCCCCATGAACCCTAAAGCATTAAATATGGTTTTCTTAAGCCTAATTGCTACATCTATGAGGCATGAACTAAAAATACTGATTGCTGAAGAGTGCTCAATTCAGTGTTCCTTTGCATTTTTGCATCGAATATTTGGATGCAGAAGAATATGCCTCTATTTTAGGAATTTAATTTCATTGAAGTTTGTCCCTTTAGACCTTTCTTGAATAACAGATCTTCTACAGGGTAGACACTATTAAAATCTGTAGCCATGGCTGAATACACTTTGGATACATATTTCCTGCGTTCTTTATGCTAATGTAATGAGCTACGTTACAGCTGAAATTCAAGATGTAGAAGTTGTCTTCTTATCACCATAAAGCATATCTTCTCTAAAGAGAAATATGTTTCTGTAAACCAGAGATTGAAATATTGTTTAACTATAGAGTTTAAAAGTTAGAAATATATAACAAAAGCAGTACATGGGCTGCCTTTGTTGAATTTCAGAATAAACAAGCACTGTAACATAATTTCAAGGTGTAAAGTACCTAATAAAAGTACTGTTTTGATCTTTCAATTTTTAACTTGCAGGTACAAAAAGGGTTTTTTTCCTAAACGCTCTTTATTTTATGTGCTTAATTTCATATTATAACATCAAAACCTGAATATAAGAATAAACTGATCCCAGGAAAGTATCTGTGAACATTTATCATCTGTTTTCCCACTTTCCTCTTCCTATAAAGCTGACTGAACCTAAAATACACCTTAACTTAATTTTAGTTATTTCTTTTACCTTCAAAATACCATCATAATTATCTACAAAGATTAACAGACAGAGTCTAAATACATATATCTCAGACTGGGTGTTAGCTTTATAGAAAATACACACTTATTGCAAAGCCACTGTACATGTTTATGAGTTCATTTCCATAGTTAGGAAAAATGTGAGAGCGTATCCACTTGGAGACTTGTAAGTACTGCCTCCTTTTTGCAAATATTGTAGATAGATGATAGATTGTCCCAAAGGTACCCAGAAAAGTAAAATCTTCCACCTGTCCAGCCAGCTTTCTAAGCCAATGCTCATCCCACCAGCAGATGTATGGGAGCAGCTCAGCTGTGGTTTACGAACTACTTAAGAAGTAAAAGGAACTCCGGCAATACTTCAGATTTAAAGACAGGAATGGATTAATGGCAGCTGAATAGCTTGTCAGACAACTCTTAAATGCTTATTTGCATCTTAATCATTGTTAATTAAGGAATGAAAGATTTATAAACATGTTGAAAGTACTAGAAACCTGAAATTGCTTTTGGAATATTATTTTTACCTTTATACATTTTATGTAATCAGGGTACCTATGGTACTCCATTCCTCTGAAGGTCATTGTGACACAAGGTATTGAATTACAGTACTTGAGATCGGAATCTTAAATTCCTAATTAGACATCTAAATATGTGGCCCTATTTTGAAATAGTTCAAAGCCCTGCAGTTCCAATTTAAATCTCATTCATGCATTGCCTATTTATAGAAAGACTGGGGTCCTTTTGCACCACTGCATCAGAAAAAAACTATTTCAAAAGGGCCAAGAATTGGCCTTGACTTTGAATGAACAGTAGCTAGAGAAAAAATTTACTTTGTGCCACTAATGAACCTAATAGTTTGGTTGCATGCTGTGTGAAAAAATTTGCTCCCTTGAAGGTACAATAAACTTACCATTTTTCAGCCAGTGAGAGAGAAGTTCAAGGAGCTAAAGGATGGATAAACATGGCTGAACTGATGAACTGGCGAACCATGGTGTGTTCAGATATATGATTTAAGATGCTTTCAAATTCCTTTCCAGGTTCACAAAGAGTGCATACATACTTGTCATTGTGACAAAGCCCTTGTTGTGCAATATGCATTTTAAACTGTGCTTAGTGAATATAAAATCTTAGTATGAATTGCCTCAGCCCAAGCTGCTCTTTTTTTTTATAACTACTGGGAATCCAAATATGTTTATGTTCACATGCCTGACATTTCTTCTCAGGAAATAAAGATTCTTTGGATAGTAGTGTATCACAGTGAATGAAATTAGTGCACTGTTCCTCTAGTTTTCTGCATACACACATACACACACACTTACATACTATCAAATTTTTTTTTTTTTTCTCTAAAATCAAGTTCCAGTGAATTTGGACATATAATTAAATGTTCCAGAAAAGAACAGAAATTAAAAAAAAAATATATTATTTTATTACCTTTGAGGTTCCTGTTAAATATCAAAGGAAACAAAAATATTAACAGAGCATTAGGTTTTCTTTTCAAAGAACATAGCTGCACTACTTTAAAAAAACGAACAGAAAGCAGCAGATATATTCATGCACTAATGAGTAGGCCAGCCTCACTGCACTCTGTCTACTTGTGAAAAATGTGTGTATAATTTTCTTGTGAAACTAGTGAAAATGACGTGAGATCTCTCATACCCTAGCTACACCTTTACAAAGAAAATATGAAAAGTTTCAGAATGCTTGATCAGTTACTCTAAGAGAGCACAGCAAAGTAAAACTTTTAACATGTACCTTGTAAAGCAGTTGTGCCCTCTCTTTCCCGATGTTTGCTTTGGTTGTTAAAATGAATTTTTGAGCCAGTAACATGACTAACATTTATTTCAGAAATGTATCATGTCTTGAAATTTCAACTTATTAAAATTGATTTGGATTCCATTTATCTAATTAAGAGCAGGAATTCTGCCAGCAAAATTAAACTTTTTTGACCATTTGAATAAGGAATTTGTGTACAGTCATCTATATTTTATTTGTACTATGGTAGAACTGAGACTAAATGATTCTTTTTCTCCTCTAAATCAATTCCATTATGATTCAGAGCCAAAAGACAATGAAGTCTCTCAAGTCCTCTGTAATTCACAATTATATATACGTATCTAAAATACAAAAGTGGATATTTATATACATATATTTTAAGTTCTTAGGTGCACAAAGGTTTGATTGTCAACATAATGAGAAAAAGCTCCAATCTTGACAATAGTAAGCAGCTCTAAATACAGAATGGCTGCCTTTAGTAATTGGAGTTTAACAAGGTAAAGCTCCTCAAATGTTCTGCCTTAACTAACCATGTGGGTCTGCCATGCAAATCAGGTTTAGAGACTGTTCCCATTTGGCTCACTGTTTTTCCCTAGAGAAGGCAGAAACCAGTTTTTCAGTCAGAAAATGAAGATTAAGCAGCCAAATGCAGCTCATGCTCTGCCTACCACAGAACAAATGAGACATCCTGCTAGCTGATGGTATTCTACTATCCCATGGCCACCCACTGCTTGCATCAGGCAAGAGCAGCTGCCACACACCCCAGCTAAACTTAACCAAGAGAAGCAGCATCCAAGTGCTTTAGACTGGTGCAAGGCAGAAATAGCAGAGTGAGTTTTGTGGCTTCTATTGGGGTGCTGGGAATATCAACTCTGGATGTAGTTCAAGTGCTGCTGATAATGTTGTTGATAAGCTTTTATGAAATATCAATACCCTCAACTCTTCCCAACCCAGATGTTACTTCAGGTAGAGACACATAGCACAATCAAGTCTTTTACAATCAAGATAATAATCACTCAAAATTATCTGTAGGTTTTGTGGACTTCAACAAAAGGTTTGGGGATTTTTAACTATTTTCTCCCAATCCTTAGGTCAAAATGAATTGTCCAAGAATGGAAAAAAAAGGACAGAAGGAAGAGTGTGGTAAAAAAACAAAGCTGAATTTTAATTTAATCATCAGAAAACAATAGCTGGTAATTCTTTTCTTCCAATCTTAAGTGCTTACTTTTGGAGGGTAGAATGACTTCAGCTTTAAAAAGCTGAAGCTGGATGAGGTGAATCCCACTCCAGAAAAGAACATAGTATAGTTGCCAAATTAAAGCTTGATCTATTATCAGATATATCAGAGGGATAATGTGCAGTTAGATAACAGAGAAACAGTGAGAAGTTAATTCTTTCAGTGATACTATACGTTTCATTGTTATGTATGCTAACACGAGTTTAATCTCTTCCCTCTTTTACAACTCCCTCTCCCACCCAAATAAAACCCCACCAACTTGTAAAGTCTCCATGGCAGTGGTTAATTTAAAACCTGCATGAATTTGAAGAGTGTAACTCTCTGGCCATCACTGCTGTAACTTGGAAAGTTTGGAATGGTTATCCATTCATCATAAGGAATAATAAAGGGCAGAAGAGAGATGAAAACTCGTATCACCCTTCCTGTCCTCACATTCTCCCTGGGAACCCATTCAGTAGACAAGAAAAGCAAGGAAGTCCTTATATGCGGCTTAGAAAAGCAGTCCTGGTTGGAGGCAGCCCAACAGTCAGCAGGAGAATGGAATGAGAACAGCCAGTAGGGAAGTTAAAAAGAGAAACAGAGAAAAAGTAAATAAAATGTATAAAGACCTGAGATGGAAAGAATATTAGTTTCAATTTAATCAAAGGACATACTGTTGTGATTCATGGACTTCTGCCCTCAAACAGTAAATATAAGCAAGCTGTTTTGAAGGAAAGCTGGGAAGTGAGTTTGAAAATTATTGCTGAAAACATAAGCACCTACTGAGTTTGAAAACTACAGCTGAAAATATAACACCAACTGTATCTTACTAATGAGGATAGGCAACACAAGGAAAGAAAAGGAAATGAAAGGATAAAGTCTAATGTTAACATAATGTATGGAAAATCAGTAAGACTTTTTACAAGAGTTGCGTTCCTCAAATAAAGACTATGTAGTCTCCAGAAGAAAAGCAAGCCCTTTCACTTAAAAATACGTTCAGAAAAACTCAAAATCACTACTGAAGTATCTTTCAAGACTGCTGATGTATTCATAATGACAGTTTTCTTCAAAAGAATGATGGAAATGTCTCCCTTAAAAATAACCCAAAGCAGCAAGGAATTACGTAAATGACAAGCTATACAGTGCATGTATTTTTAGACAAAAACCAAAGTTAATACTTGTTAATGATTAAGAAATATTTAATGATGTGTGTATCATTCATTTAAATGGGAATGTTTGAATGTGGGACAGCTCAAGTGAGCCATGTAAACAAAGATATTTTGAGGACACAAATAATGAAGAAGAATCAAGAGAAGAAGATAATTACGTTGACTTCAAGTGTGTTATTAAATACAAAATAATGATGATGAAATTGGTTGCTGTAACAACAGATGGAACAGCAGCTATGTTTGGTTCCAAAGTTTCATGGTTCATCATCATCAAAAAGCACTCACAGGAGAAGTGATAGACTTGACACATGGTAAGGGAGTAGTAATTAAAAGAAAGTTAACTCCATTCAGGTCAAAGGCCTTTAATATTACAGGTCATGCAATATGCTACAGTCAGTCTTCAAAGACAGAATATTGCAAAGTAAGGTGAGCTCTCTACGTGAAATTACTGTTCTAAGAAAATATATTGCATTTCTTTCCAGAGGCTGAGATAACTGTATGATCAATAATCAAAAAAGTTGGTGAACGTTTCATGCTTCATTTTGCCAAGTATATGGTTGTCTGAGTTCAGTCAAGAGCTAAAGGAGAAAGAAAGTTTCATTATACACATGGCAAGATGAAACCTCTTTCAAGGCATTGAAAGTAAGGCTTGATGGAAAGTAAGGCTTGAAGAAAAAAATATACGCCAGAAACCCTCAATATTCTGGCCTTTAACTGCATCTGTTTAGAGCATTAAAACAATTTTGGAAAAGTAAAAACAGTATTATAAAAATGATTTCTAAAAGACAGGACTGCAAACTTGAAAACTAAGTAGTTGCATACATTAAGGAATATTTAGAGTGACTGATGAAATTTGTATCATCTTTTTAATGGCAGTAATAGTCTGGGTGCTTGACTGCAAGAGTGAATTACCTAGTTACATTTGGATGCCAGTGTATTTAAAAAAGAAAGTCTCACAAAGTAAATGGGTGTTTGCTTGGAAGACTGGAGCAAAAAGGATAAAATGTGGGAGAGAGGTGAAACCTACAGACTGTTTTCAACTATCCCAGTTTTCTGGTTTCATCTGGGATAGAGTTAATTTTCTTCCTAGTAGCTGGTGCAGTGCTGTGGTTTGGATTTAGTCTGAGAACAATGCTGGTAACACACCAATGTTTTAGTTGTTGCTAAGTAAAGCTTACCCCGATCAAGGACTTTTCAGTCTCTCATGCTCTGCCAGGGAGGAGGGGCACAGGAAGCCAGGAGGACACAGAGACAGAATACCTGACCCAAACTAGCCAAAAGGGTATTCCATACCACAGCATGTCATGCCCAGTATATAAACTGGGGGGAAGTTACCCAGAAGGGACCAATCACTGCTTGAGTTGGGCTGTGTCTCGGTTTGTGGGTGGCAAGCAATTGTATTGCGCATCACTGCTGTTTACTGGGTTTTTTTATTTCCCTTTTTAGTTTTATATTCTCTCCCTTTGTTATTTCCCTTAGTAGTAGTATATTGTACTTTAGTTATTAAACTGTTCTTACATCAACCTGCAGGTTTTAACTGCTTCTGATTATCTTCCCCGTCCCATCTGGGGAAGAGTGAAAAGGGCTGTGAGTGAGCAGCTGTGTGGTACTGAGTTACCAGCTGGGTTTACACCACAACACCCTGTCATCTCCTTAGATCTACCTACCATATTATTTACAAATAAAATTTTTCAATTTATATATTAGGCAAATAGAAATGACATGCATGGAGGGGGTGTTACCCTCATATTTCAACAAACTTTAAACAGCAGCAACAGAAAACATGCGCTATTAAAATCCTTTGGACATGGACACTTGTAGGTTTTAGCTGGACAGGGTGCTGTGGCAGCTACTTGGTCATGCTGTGCCAAGAAATGGTAGACCAAATGATTCTATGATTCTATGATCCCAGTATTCATTTAGTTTCCCACGCCAATACATCTGAATACTTATTCAACTTCTTACACTGCTGAATATAACTTAAATTTTGTGCCAGTTGATAAAAAAATATTAGCAAAATTATTATGATTAAACCAGACAGTTTGGAGTCAAAATATCGGTTTGTGTTCCCAGATGTTTTCTTCATTTAGGACAATTATTAATCCTTTTTCTTCTTTTTAAACCTATGTTTAAGATGAGATGCTCTTCACCTACCACTTTCTCTGCAACTATGTGTTTAAAAAAATAAAGAGGCCCAGAATGTCTTGCGAATATTTTTCTCCACTAAGTCAAAAGAACTGGGGTTGCTCACCTATGGAAAACAGACCTTTACTTTAAGGCTTCTTTTTAAAATATGTTTAAAAGGTCTTAAGTGATCTGTATTTGTAGTATCTCACCCTCAGCATCCAGAACTATCTGTGAATTCATCTGTTGAGTCTGACTCTCATATATTGTGCTACATTTGGGGGAGGAGGAATCCTAAGAAAATTAAAAAAAATATGCCAATAGATATTTATTTAAACTGAATTCCTTCCTCTTTTTTCTAGCTGCTGCCAAGGGTTCCTTCAGTTTTGCTCAATAATGGTAAATTAACTACGAAGTATTAAAATAGTGCTAAAAATGCCCCAAAACTAAGTATCCTAGCCAAAGCTTGTACATCTGCATGAATGGCAAAATAATTATTCATAATTAGTGAGTCATGTTATCATATTACACTGAACACCAAGAGGAGCAATGATTATGTATTATAATTATAATTATTAATTTAAATACACCATTCATGAGCATGGTGCTTTTACAGAATTGGTAAAGGTAAACTCCATGCCCCTGAAAGTTAGCTGGCAGTGGAAACAGCAGAACAAAAAAAAAAGCCAAACAAAGGGGGTCAAAGAATAATAAATTATAGGGAAATTGCTAGAAACACATAATGAATATTCTCTTGATTTTAGAATTATCTCTAAAGGTAACTTGATTTAAAAAAACTTACTTTTTTCTCTGAGTGTATCTTTGCCTTGCTAGGTCTCTGGAAGTCTGGCCTCAGTTTTTGACTGTGAGAGCAAGAAGCATGTCACAGCCCACTGGTATATAGCTGAACTCTTTCACTCTCCAGAACAGGGACACTACATCCAGCTAAAGATATACACTAAAGATATAAATTGAGAGATCAGTCAACTAAACTCAAGCCACAGGCAGTACTGGATACGGACAGACGCACATATAAAATCTATGACTGTATTTCGATTACCCAGGCATTCAGATCAGATATATAGGGAAAATACATGCCACCAGCTTTCCAGCCAACATGCTTGTGTTTCTTTTCTGAGAAATCAGGATGTGATCTAGCTGCTGCATAGGCCTTACTCTGACATGGAAGTTAGATGCTGCCAGACTCTACATCTGGAAGCTTTTCAAATACTACAATTCAGGCATAATCTTACTGAACATATCTTCATGTCTTAAATCCAAAATACTTTTTACCTCTGAAGTTAATAATCTAATAATGGTATTAATGTTAATCATGTTAATGATTATTATTAATAATAATAATGTGCCCTGCTTCTTGGAGCAGATTGCCTGTTTGTAACATGATGGTCTTTTTGAAATTGACAAATATGTAGTTTAAGCAACCTGTGTTTGCAGACAACTCTTTTCTTCGTTATATTTTGATGTGCCTGTATGCAAAAACAGTATATAAACAGATATGTATACACAAGCATATGTATGTTTGTATATGTGTGTGTGTGTTTTTATATATACACTTTAAATAGTAAAGAATAATGCATGTACATCTATGTAAATCAACTTGTTCATAAACGCATTCATATATCTACCTACATATATACGTATACACACATATATATGGATATGTATGTATGTGTATGTATTTTTTTTTTAATTATGAAGTAAAACAGACTTTTCCTTTCCTATCCTCAAGTCTTCCTCCTTTTCCCCTCCCCGCACTGTGTGCAAAATACATTGTGCGCCTGCCAAAGGAGACCCGCTATTTTGTCTCAGCACAAACAATGATGCAGCAGTTTTTGAACATTACCACAGAGGCTGAGTTTATTTTAAAGCTGAACAGCTTTGTTCCTAGTGCAATATTCTAGTAGCATGACTTAATCCAGCAAAGCCTCTCTTGTGAAATCTTGGTGGTAGTTCTATTTGCCTACTTGAAAGATACTTTTGTCTACTCTACTCACATGGAACCACACTTAGTATGAGTAGAAGCCTTATTGATTTCCGTGAAATAATCAACATGTTCACTGAATATGAACTGCAAAAATGGAAGTCTAAGGCTCAGGCACACTGTGAAAGTGATTTCAGTAGAAGTTGACAAGGCACTTGAAAGAGATTCTTTTTCAATGACCTGTAAATCTGCCTGTTTGAAAGATAATTACTGTTATTTTTCAAATTCAGGATGGATTTCTATCTAACTGACTATTTATGCTATTTTACTAACACACTGTACTGCTATGCTCCCTGGTGATGCAAATACTGTACTTTCCTTGGTATTAAATATGTAGTAAAGTAAGTAAAAATCAAGCTCTTCAATCTCCCATTTTTATTGTTTATAGCTG
>NW_009933120.1:475-45906 GCF_000696875.1 Nestor notabilis | reverse complement strand
TTCCCTACACTATGCATCTGAGATTTGGCTCAAGGCAATTCAACAGACACTACTGAGAAAGGTAAGGAAGGAAAATGCATTTCTTGACATGAATGCTCTGCAGCATCTAACACAATTCTGACGCTCCTAGAATATCCCTGGCACCTGCTATGTTTTGTTTCCCAGAAATCAGTGACCTGTTATTAGCCGTTGGACTTAGACAACTCACTTTTCAAGATTCTCTTTAAAAGTTCCTCCCCTCCCAATTTCCCGATGCATTACCTGCATCTCACGCATGTTTGTTAGAACTGCTCATAACAGTTGTTCATTCATAGCATGCTGCTCCACACATCATGATCACAGGACTTAAAAGCTATTCACATGTATGCTGTTTGTACACACAAAGTTGTCAAATTTTCCAGGACACTGTTTTCTACAGCCTAATATTGATTATTACATAGGAGGTCTCTAAACCATACCTAAGTATGGTTTATCATACCATGGTAACCATACATGTTAACCATACAATGCTCTGAGTGTCTTAATAACGTGAAGCACCTAATACCTATACAGACTGCACAGCAGTTGTCAAGGTCCCTCAAAAAAGCCTGAAGCTGATGTTTACAGCTTCTGCTATGATTAGGGTCACTAAAGCTTTAGCATAAGGAACAACTCAGTAGTCAGGGACACCTCAGCCTGTAAAGAGGCTGACTCAGGTGGGGAATTATGATAATGGTCTTTAACATGTATAGCATGGAGAAGCGGTAAGTAATTGTTTACAGTTCCTTTTAATACAAGAACTATCAGGCATCAATAAAACTAGCAGGTTACATATTCAGAAGAAATGAGGGAACATGTCTGCAGGCAGTGTAATGCATAGTTAAGGTCTGGAACACCTTCAAGACTTTTGTAGATGCTAAAAGTTTATCCAGTTCTGCAAAAATATAGTAAAAGAAATAACGAAAGAAAATTGCTTTTAGAGATTTGAATACAGATACAATCCAATTTGCAAAGCATGCACAGCATGACTAGTGGCAAAATACTATTCTGAAATGTATTACTACAAGCTTTTAACCACTCCAATCTTTCGTGTTCTAACACACATGTGAAACTTCCAGTGGATATGACCTAACAAACCTGCTGCTGATTCTGGAAAGGCTGTTCTTGTGTTCTACTCTTTCAATAATTCATTCTGACTCTGCAGAAGACTGGTATGAGTAGCCCCTTCGTATTCTGTTTTTCCATCAGTGATAAATATGCGTTATACTGTAGTGTGCTATTTTTACGTAACTTTCATTAACACCTTCTGCAATTTACAAACTCAGGTAAAGTTAATTTCATTTTGTTATGAAATGGTGTGATCGTACATCATAGATCACACAATCATTATTTCTTATTTGTATAATTAGTATCTTTTCAATAGTATCTTTTCAATGCCCCATGCAATAGCATGGGGCATAGGGTATGTTTAGAGCCATCCAGTGATTGCATCCAACATTGTAAGCCTATGGCACTTGCTTTGATGGGTTACTGGGAGTGTGAATGGAGAATGTATTGATTTTGGCTGGGATAGTTAGTTTCCTTCATAGAAACTAGTATGCGGCTATGTTTTGGATTTGTGCTGAAAACTTGATAACACAGGGACGTTTTTGTTACTGCTGAGCAGTGCTTACATAGAGTCAAGGTCTTTTCTGCTCTCACACCACTCCACGAAGTGCACAAGAAGTTAGGAGGGGACACAGCTGGGACAGCTGACAACTGACCCAAGGGATATTCTGTACCATATGACGTTATGTTCAGCATGTAAAGCTAGAGGAAGAAGAGCAGGGGTAACATTCACAGTGATGGTGTTTTGTCTTCCCAAGTGAGCGGTAGCTGTGATGGAGCCCTGCTTTCCTGGAGATAGCTGAACACCTGCCTGTTGATGGGAAGTGGTGAATGAATTCTTTATTTTGTTTTGCTTGCGTGTCTGGTTTTTGACTTACCTATTAAATTGTTTTTATCTCAACCCACAGCTTTTCTCACTTTTACAGGTCCATTTCTCTTCCCTGTCTCACTGGGTGTGTGGTGCTTAGTTGCCAACTGGGGTTAAACAACAACAATCTTTTTTGGTGCCCAACGCAGGGCCCAAAGGGTTTGAGATAACAACAGATTTGATTCGAATGTGGTAGATCGAATTCATAGCTCATACAGCCTATTAGCTAGTAAGTGGCAGGCTCCTGTATTTGCTCTGGGTCTTGCTTGCCTTACTGTAAATTATAGCCTAGTGCTCATTAGTTGCTTCTTTTTGCCTTCGCTGATTGCTGTACTGCTGTGCTGCTTATCATGTTACTCTGTTGTGCCTGGGAATGTTTTAATAGCAGCAATGGTGATGTACCTGGGCTGGCACATGTCCAGGGTATCACTGCTGCTTCTCTGCTGCTGTAGTGGTCATGCTGGAACTCCAGTGTGAGCTTGAGTTGAAAGGACTGTGACCTGTGCATGAGTCCACGTGGGAGCAGGGTACCCCAAAGTGTCTGTGGCTGTGGATAAGTCCACACCAGAGGTGTATCTTGAAGTGTCTGTAGCCATGGTTATGTCTGTGTCACAGCAGGTACACCTCTGACAGGACTGTGGACCAAGCATAAGGCTACACTAGAGAAGGTACACCTCAAAGCATGTGTGTCTGTACATGATGTCCTGCTGGAGTACCACAAAGAGTGTGGCCATATATAAGCTTACAGCAGAGCAGGTACTCTCCTAGATGGTCTGGCCCATGGATAAGACTATACTGGAATGGGTGCACCTCAGTGTGATTGTGGCTGTGAATAAGTCTATGCTGCAGCCTGTATAACCCTGTATAACCCCATTGAAGAGACAATTGCGCATAGATTAGACTCCATTTGGAGCAGGTACACCCCTAAGGGACTGCAGTCTGTGGATAAGTCCTATCTGGAGCAGAGACAAAGGGAGAGGTCATTGCAATTCTAAATGCAACCTGGCCCAAAGGGACCAGGGGTGGAGATTGTAATGGATATACCTTTAAACTGTTGTAACCCATGATTTGAGTTGTGTGTTATAGGAATTACTATAGCAGGAACCAGCCGAAACCATGGAGGACAAGTCTTAAAAGAAGCAGTGCAAGTACAGCAGTGACCCGGCCTGAGCTGACTTTGGTGGCTCATAACTCCACACAACACAATTGTCATTATCTCCACCCATGAGTTTTCTCACTTTTACTTTACTGATTCTTTCCCCCATCATACTGCAGGGGGGCAGTGGGCACACATCTGCATGGTGCTTAGTTGCTGACTGGGGTTAAACCATGACATTAACCATACAAATATTAGATTTACTCCTGCTAGTTCAATGATTATGAATTTTTGAATGTTACTTTTGCATATCAATGGCCTCATGCATTTACTGCAGCAATATGGTAATTACATTTAAAAAACTCAAACAATTGTATCCAAAACCAAAACAATTGAAAAACATGAATCCAGCAGATCCTCCTTTTAAATGGGCATTATAGCAAAAGCTTAAACCATAGCAAGGTGTATTGAGAAATGGAAAGTTTATGCTCTGGATCACATAAATATAATACATCACATACTTTAAGCCAATACAGTATCACAGGTTTGCCCACTTTGAAAAGTGGAGACTATCAACATGACAACAAATAGAAAAATGCTTGATAAAACCAAGATCTTTGTTTGATGATAAGCAACAGCATTGCTGTTAGAAGTGGCAAGTCACTAATAAAATTGAATGTTTTTCCTACTAAACAGGACATTATGTGTCTGAAGTGTGGTCAAAGTCAGGAAAATCACTATGTAGGAAAAACATTTCTTCAGCTGACATACCTATGTGCTTTCAACTTATAACTATCTACTTTGCAGGAAAAAAAGATGGCACAACTACTAGTGCAAAGTTAAGGGCCTCAAAAGAACATATGGCCTCATGACCTACATTTTGATTGCAGAATCAGTATTGCCATTATTACCATATGAAACATGATTGGTTTTAACTGAATACTGTCTTTTTTCACTTTGGGTTGTTATTTTTGGTGTTTTTTTTTTTTTTTGCTTTTTTTAATATTGTAGAATGTGTAATTACACTAAAATGTTGGTCTAAATAAGTAGAAAATCAAGTGTATGGTGCCAGAATTAGATCTGAAATTAGATCTGCTGTTGAAAATTTAGTGGCAAGGAAACCATTGCAAGAAATTCAACATTCAAGCATGCACTATTTTTTTCAGGTCTTACCACATGCTAATCCTTCTCTGCTTCTGTTTATCATCTCCTTCATTTTACTGCATCACCTATCCCATAACATTCTCATTCATAGAGGCTACACTTAACACGGATGCTTACATCATAAGTGTATCATTTGGAGATGCTTGTTTTCCCTTTTGGAGCTTGAGAGAAGTGAACTGCTATGTAAGAATTATCACTTTCAATTAATGATCTCTCAGATTGTCTGCATGTAGATAAGCTATGACAGCAAAAGGAAATTGGATTATTTTAGCAGTGTGTCCTGGGTTCAGCTACAGCAGTCATTTTTTCTCCTTCTTAGTAGCTGGTGCAGTGCTGTGGTTTTGACTTTCAGTCTGGGAACAAAGCTGGTAACATCGATGTTTTAGTTGTTGCTAAGTAATGTTTACTCTGACCAAGGACTTTCTCAGTCTCATGCTCTGCCAGGCAGGAGGGCCACAGGAAGTTGGGAGGAAGCAGAGACAGGACACCTGACCTAAACTGGCCAAAGGGGTATTCCATACCACAGCACGTCGTGCCCAGTATATAGACTGGGGGGAGTTGGCCAGGAGGCCCTGTTTGCTGCTTCGGTCAGCTGGGTATCAGTCAGCAGATGATGAGGAACTGTATTCTCTCCCCTTGTTATTTCTCTTATCATTATTAATATTGGTGGTAGCAGTAGTAGTTTTGTATTGTACCTCAGTTACTGGACTGTTCTTATCTCAGCCCATGGGGTTTGCATTCTTCCAGTTCTCCCCCCCATCCCTCCAGGAGCATGGAGGGGAAGGGGGAAGAAGGGAGTGAGTGAGTGACTGGCTGTGTGGTTCTGAGTTACTGGGGCTTAAACCATGGCAGTATTAGAGGATTTTGCAGGCTGGGAGCAACCATATTGCCACGGATAAGTCTACTTCAGTAAATTAAGATTCCATCAACAGCAAAAGTACCAGTGAACAGGACTGTACATCCCTACCGTCTCTTTCCAAATACTCATACCTATACCTGGATACATACATACCAGGGTAGTGTGGTGTCCTATCTTCAGGCATTTTGAGTAGTTCCTCTTTTTGTCTTTACTGTACACTGTAGTCCCCACCAGTTCTTCAATGTAGACTTGTGATGTTAAAATCTCTACATTCAATTACTATTGAAAACATTGACAGAAAGTATAAGAAATATTAAATGATGTTTCTATTTTTATCACCTTATCACTTAAACAAACTAGAAGCTCTTCATTGTAGGAACCCTCTCTGGATATACACGTATTAAAAGCCAGGTGCATGAGCCTTTCTAGGGGAACTTTCTAGGACTTATCAAAATCATTGCAAAATCACAGCATTCAAGCCTTTGAAAAGCACTGGATTGAATTCGAAGAACAAATTGATTTTTTAATATGTTTAGATTTTAAATTGTATGTAATTGTAGATTTTAAAGTTACTATTGTAGGTGTTGTAAGAAGATGTTCTAAGCACAGAGTTAATGCCACTGCCTATAGCTAAATGGTAAACAGAAAGTCTGACAGAAGGAGAACTTTCTTCTCATATAATAACCTGTTCAGCCTATTGGAGGCTAACCTATTTCCTTGATTTTTCACTACCTTTAGGACTCTTTTTTTACAGCCACATTTTCAGGGGTAGATTCACACATGAAAACAGGCCTAGCTTCATGTCTTCTGGCACAGTGCACAACTACTAGAACAACAAAAGAAAATGAAAAGTGTAAGTATACAAAACCTCTATAAGTCTAATGAATCAGGGACTATATCAACTTAATTGTAAGGCAGAATTTATTCCTTACTAACCAGTTTTATGCAATTTTATATTTGACCTGGGTTTTTTGGTTTTTTTTTTGATAGAGGCACTAGATTTTTTTTTAATGTTATGTACTACATGATCATTTTTCTACCTCAAAGACAGAGAGTATTAACAGTCCAGAAAACTTGGAGTGAATAGTTTCAGACATAATAAAGTTAATATCTACTAAGTAGACTTAAATTTATTGAGGTGTGAATTCTTCTCTAGTTTGTGTGCTTTATTTGTAATCAGTTTCAAAAATAATAATGCTGGAACGAAAGATGACAAAAGGAATTCTTTACAAGCTAGAATTTGAAAGATAAGTAGAGAGGCTTCAATGACCGATGTCTTTTGACTGTTAAATTAAATTGAGAGTTATATAAAATGTTAATACTCATCTTTCTTTTACCTGGAAGCCAGAGTACATTTAGGTATCCCTTCATTTGGCTAAAGAAAACAAGTGTACCATTGTTGTTTTGGTTTTGGTTTTTTTTCTCATCTCTAAATAGAAAAAAAGGTTTTCTTTTTGCTTGTTTGTGAGACAACTTGGAAAAAAAACCAAACAGATTTCACTAGCTTTCTCAACCAGAGTCTCCTTTTTTTTTTTTTTTTTTGTTTATTTTGTGGTTTTTTTTGTGACAGTCTTGCCTGGGCCTTGCTAGGTATATTTCACACGTAAAAGCACACGTAGACCTACTCTGAGAACTGGATCCTCCTTGTTTATTTTAGGTCCTGTTTAATGACATTTGTTTCCATCTGTTCATTAGTGGTATAATATAGGGGAAAAAAATCCCATTTGGGTTTATGAGTGAGAAAAGCAAAAGCCGACAACAGCTAAAAGAGATCTAAACTGGGTGAATGCTTAGATCTTTGGCTGAGCTCAAGGTTATACTTGTTCCAAGGAATGTATTTGAGGCTAAAAGGCATCTTGCTGTTGTCTTTGATTCATCTTTTTTGTTCTTACATTTGTAGATATGTAAGTTACTTTTGAGCTCTCCACATCATTGCAATAATGAATATTAAAGCACTGAAAAAAAAATAAAGTTAAAAAATAAGTCCATGGAACTGTCATGGAAGTCATTTTGTCCTTCTGTAGAGGTGTCAGTTGTGAGACAGTAATTTTCATGCCATGTCTACCGTATCCACCTCTTTGGACGAGGATATTTGCATTAACTATTTTCTCATAGGGGCAAGTTATATTGGCTTGGGTAGTACTACTATTAACTATAAATGAGGTGTTAAACTCTTTCCAAACTTATTCTTCCGGTGACATCAGACACCCGAAAGACATGACAAACCAAGTTACCCAATTTCCCTGTTCAAGAAAAAAACAACAGTGCTTCTCTTAAAGACAGTTCCTAAAAATATATTTCTGCTCTTGCATAAGGAGAGATAAAGAAGCGGGAATATTCTTGAGCTTGCCAGTCATCGCTGATGGAAACCATGAGGAAGTTTTCTGTGGGCTTTTTTTTTTCCTTTGGAAAAAAATTATTTAAATTTTGCAGAAGAATAGGATATGACTTCTTTTGACTACTCATTTTTCCATATACAATCCAAAATTTATGTTATTATGTGTTAGTAGAAGCTATTAAAGCTACATGCTACACTTTCACTTAAAAAGCAATAAGCCAGGGCACAGCATTTCAGATCCTTGCGATTTGAATACCTGCAAATGTCAGGGTTAAACATACATTTCATAGTAAAATAATGACTACTGAAACAACATATTGTCAGGGCAGACTGACCAGGAACAGAAATGGTTTTCCTTTTCTGATGTACTAAGATTTGCTTCCACTGGCACAAAGTAACTGTTACATTGTGCAGACCCATTTGAGCAGGGAACCCATCAACTTAAAAGGGGTTTGGAGAGTTGTTTCTGGTGAGGTTCATTGACTTTCAGCTTCTGAAAGAAATAAATCAAATGTGTTACCCTTCTAGACATCTTATGTATTTTCGGCTTTAAAACTGGGGAAACCAGACTGGTGAATAAAATGTTATTGTTATGGGAAGGGTGTAAAATGGTGTTTCTCTAGTATGAATATTTCAGTTGTTTGTAGTGATCATACAGTAATTGTCTCAAAGGATTTGTTAGAGGTGACTTTTCTTTCTGTTGGTACGCACTGAAATAAACCACCTGCCATGGAATATAAGTAGAATTGAAGAAAGCATATCAGGTTTTAGAAAGAACATGTATCATAAGGGATTTGAGCCTAAAAAATGTAAGCCTAAAAACGGCTGTTCTGTGTAATTTGGAGAAAAATACCAAAGTGGAAGCACTAACATGGCTTCTCACCCTGTCTAGTTATACAGTGTTCTGTACAACAATTCTGCTTTCTGATACATTTTCAGTGAAACAGAAAGCTCATATGGGTCGCCTTTGAATGTGGCATATCATACAGTTAAGATAAAATGTCTGCTTGAGAGCAAAATATATGCAGACTTCAAGACTATAAAAATCGATAAATATTCTTTGTGTCTGTGCATTTTCTATTTATGAGTTGCCTGCCAGAAGCAAATAGCACCTAGAGGATATTTTGATACAAGTTCTCATTGTCTAGGTAAAGCCACATTAATTAGCAGCATTATTAAAAACAAATAAAACAAATAATTATTTGTGACACACTTAAAAATAGGCAAGTCCTTTCATCTGAAGCTATTCCACAAGTTTATAAATATATATTAATTAGTTTCTAAATACGTTGAGTCTTAGGATCTGTCTAGATGTGTAAACTGAGTTAATTTCAAATGTTTGTATCTAATATCAATCAGTTACTAAAAATAAAAGGTATAGAATATTTAGTAACATAAGTAGAACTTAATGATGTTCATCTCTGAAAATTTCGGGTTTATTGTCTAAATATATATTGACACACTTAACCATGGCAATCGAAACTTTTGCAATTGATAGCCATATTTATAAGCCTAAGACCATGTTTTTAATGTTTTCGCTCTAGAAATGTGCAGTAAGTGGGAATAGATCCTCATAATCTTGATGCCTAGTTCATATATCTGGCTTGTAGACAGTACTGCTTCTCCTAATATTAAAGGCATAAATTCCAGATGTTATATAAAAGGCATTTCTGTATGCACTTCAAGGAGGTGCTTGTCAACATTCAAGGCTAACAGGCACATGTATATTATGGAGGAGATGCAGTCTAGACATTAATAGGTGGATCTTATTAATACAGCCTGTAACACATACTTCTTTTTTTCTGATATTAAAATACATAAAGTGTTACAAAGATCAACTTTTGCAATTTCAAGTATTTAAACTGAATAATTACTTTGCATAATTTTGGCAAAAAGAACTTAAAATTAAAAGTTTCCTTGTGTTAGCACAGGATGACTTTAAACAGTTATTTTTAGTCTCTGATGCAAAGAAAGTGCATTAGGTTGAACTGATCAATGTGCATATTACTTTCTGTAGCCAGCCTCCTAGCAGTGCTGGTAGCCTGAGCGCTAATTGTGTGCAAGGGTTGAACCCAAGCCAGTTCTGGTTGCAGTCTCATTAGCATATTCATAAGTCACAGCTTCATGCAGGTGCCAGAAAGCTGCAAAATGTTTTGTGGCTATTCATTGCCACAATAGTAGAAATACTGAATAACTCTTAAAAAGCTATTATACGCTATAAAATAAACTGTTTCATACTGTAAAGTAGGTTCAAAAACTCTCGAGCGATCACTGCATGAAAAAATGAAACAAGATTTTTCCCTTTTTTTTTGGTTTTTTTTTCTGCATTTCTTTTTCTCTCTCCCATCCCCCTTCCTCACCCCTCCCCTTTGCCCTACAAAGTGGAAAATTCAGATCAGGCAGATTAGAAAGAATGTTTCTTACTTCATCCCCTTTTGAAAACTGGCTCTGGTTTTCTTAGAGGCCAAGGAAGATAGTGCGATAATTACTAGATTAGACATCTACAGACCCTGCTGCATGAGTGATAAACCAGAATAATGGAACTAAGCTGCTTCTAAATGAATCGGAGCAATCCAGACCTTCACTAATTCAAATAAATTCAAAATAAAAGCACACTCTCAACATACTGCTACCAGTAGTGGCAACATGATAAAAGGATTGTCTGGATCAGTGTATCTCTTTGCTGCAGGTCACTTTTGGCCCTTTCATCAGTAAAATTTTGTCTTTCTGTAATGCAAAGACAATTGATACTATTGAAATTATATTTCAGAACCTGAGTAAAGCAAAGTATTGTAAAGGATTTTTCAGCATTATCAAATCCAGATAACAAGGCCCCAGTTTCTAATTTGAGCATATCTAGCAGTCTTCTGTTGTAAATAAAATTGCATCACTAGCAAGAATAATAAATTCTTAATTTAGTTAATTTTACCATTGATCTTGCAGTGGATGTTTAATTATTTCTATCCTGTATATTAGATTAGAATGTGTATTTCATTTTATCTTAATGGATTCTGTTAAATCATCCATCCTCTAGACACAGATTAGCAAGACCTCAATGACATACTCTTTAATAAAACTTAATACACAATGATCCGCAATCAAAGCACAGAGTTGGATTTTTTTTTTTTTAGGCAAGAAAGAGCTACCCTAATTACACCACTGTGTTTGAGAAACATGCACTATTCATCAGAATTTTGGAATATATATATTAATTATTATCCTTTCATGGAAAAAGAGATTTAAAATTATGAAATGTTCATTTTCTTCTGCAATATCCTACATATTCTATACATTTCATGCTTCAGTGGCAGGAATATTTATGTGGAAGCTATAAAAATCCATCTACATGAAAACCATTAAAAAATAAGGCAACCATAAGGTACCTGCAGAAGTATCTGCATTTTGATGATACTTACTGCAGCTGTACCTATATCTTACGTAAAGTGTTTGAATTTTTTTTTCAGTGCATGAGGAGAATTTGAAATTGACTACCCTAGGTATTTCCTAGGTATTTCTAGTATTTCAGCTAGAAAGGCCTTTGAGGCCTAGGGAGCCACACTCATTCCCATCACAAAGGTGGAAGTTGCCAGTCAAGTGACAAAATGTGTCTCCACTTTAGCCCTGGACTTTTCCTACTGTGTGACAAGGAGCGAGCCCTGAGCATAAAAAGCCCCAGGGAGCTGGCTGTAAGCTGCCAAAACAATTCACCCAGCACAGTCCAATCCTTCATGAGATTTGGGTGTCCTCAGAAAGAAGGGCATCAAGAACCAGGTTGCTGACTGCATTGTAAGCCATTTCTGGTCCCTGGTGTGTGCATCACAGACCCTTTACCCTTAGACTCACAAGCTACTAGAGCTGTGTCCAGAAAAATCTCTCTGCAGGTGAGTCATAAGGATTTGAATTCCTCAGACTGATGAAGGGAATATATGGGCTTGTTGAGTTTGGTTTAGTTTTTCTCTTCCTAAGTTCTTGATTTTAAACATCAGGCTACTTTTCTACATTAGAAGAAGGTAGAGGTCACACCAGATGCTGAGTGCTTTTGGGCAGGCTTGGGTTGCTCAGTCATGCCAAAAAGATCCTCTGCAGCATTATCAAGGCACAAATTGAGGCTGCTGGGGAAAATCTGAAACTCAAGTGTAAGGTCTAAGGAATGGCTATGCACTCTGGTCTCAGGCTACAGTGATCTACATTTAGGAATGCAATTTTATATGTGGGAGCAGCAGCTGGAAAACTCAGGAGTAGCTGAAGGATGTAGCTAGACTGACTAGAGGCAGCTAAATATTTTCCTGGCCTGTGCCTTAGCCTGGGGCGCCCTGAAGCCAGGTAGGTTGATCAGTGCATTACCCTGCCTGAGCTGCGGCACAGTTTTGCAGGAGTCCTCTGAAAAGGATGGCATGTTAGGTGTGCTGGCACATAGTGCTATAATAGCACAGACACAGAGCTTCTGGAACAAAGCTGGAGTACAGAGTAACTGAAAGAACAAGCATAGTATGTTTACATTTGCAAATGCCAAATCATGCAAATATATTCGTGTTCCACCACTGGGCATAGCCACTGGCCCTGACAAAAATCCTGCCCATTTGAATTTTATGAAGTCTTAGAGTACAACTAGACAGACCATTATGCCTTAAAGCAGACATGATGCCCCAATTTGTCTCTCTTGAACTTCCCTCATTTATATTTGTAGAGGTTAAACTTTCATGCAGAACAAAACTATATTTTTCTGTGTGTTCCAGTTATAACCAGTCCTAGAATACAACTTTTGTCCTTATGCTGCAAAGATGCTTTGGAACAATGAAACTTTGTTCTCAGTTTAACTTGCACAAACTGATCTAGTGGGTGTTGTCTCAACAAATTGGAACATGAGCTTGAGTATACCAAGCCTTGAGAAAAAATAACGGCAAGTTTCGCTCTCCACGGAGAATGCCTGGTTAAATATCCTCACCATATCCTAGATAGTACTATCACTGTAGCTGTTCCTTTTACAGCTAATGGAAAGGAACAGGCACCTCTAGAGAGTCATTAGTCTCATCATAAGATAGAACAGATGAATATCCCTGGAGGAGCTTATTTTTTTTGATTAACTATAAAGGGATCCTAAAATGCCTGGCTCAGATTTTAGATGTCTAACTTTCAGATGTTAAATTACAACTGATTAAGTCAATCACATGTTGTCCCTTATCAGAATGTGTGAATTCCCTCCACAACCAGTCAACTCAGTCAGCACCCGAAAAGAAAATGCTGGAAAGAGAAAATAATTCTGAATCTTCTCTGAACCTCCTCATGCATTTGCAGCAATTGTCATTCACAGCATTTAAGCAAGGAATAACGCATATTCTCAGGAACTCTTGAGTTCAGCTGTTGCCTCTTTTTAACAGACTTTCCTTTATTTCCAGTTTGGGGACAGTAACTGATTTAAAAGGAAAAAAAGCATCAGAAAAGGTATTATCTGTTATTGCATCTGGACAGCATTACACATGTAAATAAGTATTTCACACCTGTTTTGCACATCATTAAAAAAACAGACATAGTATTTTGCTGTATAGCAACATCCCTGTTATCACTAGAAACACTACATTTCTGGTACTTGGCTCTGAGTTGTGGTGCATCCATTTCTATCTGGTAGGTTCAGGTAGAAGTCTGTTGTTGTGTCACTTGCAACAATTCACCACAGTTTTACTGTTACGTTCATAAGAATTTCATTTTCATAATTTGTCTATAATCAAATGCTCTATGAGCTTTCGTACAGAAATATTCTTTGAAGTGAAAAAAAAAACCAACGCCAAACCCACCAAAACAAAAGAACCCCAATCATTGTAAATATACAAGTTGCTTCAAATGTAAACTTATCTGTAGAAATGTGGTGACCACTGTGACTACCTCCTAGTAGTATTTGTATACTATATGCAAGGGAATATATATTTAAAATTATAGAAATCTTCAAATTTCATGGCTATGTATTTTTTTTTCATATTGTGTTTATTATGAAAAAAACAAATTCTATTCTTCCTTATAGTGAGGAATACATAACTACCTAGTCTGCCACAGAGCCTTGCTGAGAGGTCAGCTCTGAATCCTACAGAAGCCAGACAGAAAATAACTGCACATGAAACTGTATGAAGATGCATATTTTCAAGAACAGTATTTTCATTGTAACAGCTGAAAATTAAGCTACCAAAGCACAGATTTTCTCCTAAATATAAAACTTCTGAAGCCTCAAATGGTTTGAAAAAATCTATATTGCCATTGTTAAATGTTAAAATACTCTTCTGGTTTGTATGTACATATGCACATGCACTGTCTGTTTGTCTATCCATCTGTCTAGCTACCTACACATATATGTGTACATATAGTAGCCTCTTTAGTTCCAAATGTGCAGTTACAGGTCATTTAATATGAAAATGGTAAGGACAATCTCTTACCCATCTGAATTTCTTGTTATCAGTAGGGATTTCTTGTCACAATTATATGGCAGGATGTAAAAGTCCATTCAAGGTTACGGAAAGACAAGAAATCCTCTTTCTGAAAATCATGGAAAATTGCACAATAGTGTAGCACCTGGCTGCATAAGGTAAAACTGCACCTGGATAATACTTGCTACATGACTGGAACATACGCAGAAAGATACAAAGACCCATGGACATCAGCAGCACTACACGAGGAACAGAATGAACAGCTTTTGAAAAATGTCATCAATGTATTATGTATAAAAGAGATCTGTACTCCACTTCAGTGTCAGCCATGCATGACTTTCATTCCTCTGCTGTCTTTGCTTAGCTTAGACAAGGAAAGTTATTTTGCATTTATCATGGGCTTCTCTAAAAAGCAACAGCTTTTTAAGTCATATCCTAGGTAATTTCTAAGAAAATATAAAACTAGACCAGAGAGTTCTCAAGTTTATGAGTAAAAATTTCATGGACAACACAATTTGAAAAAGCTACACGAAGCTTGAGAAAAAGATAAAGTCAGAAGGTATTTAGGTATTTTGCATGATTTTTTGCAGCAGTAATAAATACAGCAGGAGGCATCTGATGGAAAGAATAATAATATAGTCTTAGCAATTTATCTGGAAGAGTTTAAAAAGATGCCACTACACTCTTCAGCTGGAATCTACTGTCCGGACAGCTGTGACACAATATGACTCAACATGAGCCAGCAGTGTCTGCTTGCAGCCCAGAAAGGCAACCTTATGCTGGGCTGCGTCAAAATGAGCGTGGCCAGCAGGTCAGAGGAGATCTCTGCTCTCATGACACCCCACCTGCAGTACTGCATTCAGCTCCAGGTGCCCTAACACAAGAGGGATGTGGACCTGCTCCAGCAAGTCCAGAGGAAGGCGTCAAAGATTATCAGAGGGCTGGAGCACCTTTCCTATGAAGGCAGGCTGAGAGGGTTGGGCTTGTTAAATCAGGAGAAGAGAAGTTTCCGGGGAAACCTTATAGCAGCCTTCCAGTGCCTAAAGGGGGCCTATAAGAAAGCTGAAGAGGGACTTTTTACAAACGCATATAGTGGCAAGAAAAGGGGGTATATATTAGGAAAAACTACTTTACTATGAGACACCGACACAGATTGCCCTGAGAAGCTGTGGATGCCCCATTCCTGGAAGTGTTCAAGGCCAGGTTGGGTGGGGCTTTGAGTGACCTGATCTATTAGAAGGTGTCCCTACCTATGGCAGGGGTGTTGTGGCTTAAGCCAAGCTAATAACTCAGAACCATGCAGACATTCACTCACTCTCTCGTTCATCCCCTCTGGCTCCTGAAGGGACAGGGAGGAGTATCGATAGAACGTAAATCCCATGGGTTGAGATAGGAACAGTCCAGTAACTAAGTTATAATACAAAATTACTACTACTACTGCTCCCAGTAATAATGATTATAAGGGAAATAACAAGGGGAGAGAATATAAAACTAGAAGGGGAAAAGGAAAAGAAAAAAAACCCACAAGCAATGCACAACACAATTGCTTGCCACCCACTGACCGATACCCAGCCCAACCTGAGCAGCGATCTGGGCCTCCTGGCCAACTCCCCCCAGTCTACATACTGGACATGAAGTGCTGTGGTATGGAATACCCCTTTGGCCAGTTTGGGTCAGGTGTCCTGTCTCTGCTTCCTCCCAACTTCCTGTGCCCCTCCTCCTTGGCAGAGCATGAGACGGAGAAAGTCCTTGGTCAGAGTAAACATTACTTAGCAATAACTAAAAACATCAGTGTGTTATCAGCATTGTCCTCAGACTAAAGTCAAAAACACAGCACTGCACCAGCTACCAAGAAGGAGAAAAATAACTTTTACAGCTGAACCCAGCACAAGGGGGAATTAGATGATCTCTAGGGCCCCTTCAACCCTAACCATGCTAGGATTCTATGATTCTAATTGGGATATTGCAATGAAGACTTCATCTTATCTGCAGATGTCTTCTGTAAATTTACTACAGTCAGCAGGGAGAGACAAGCCCACATTGGATTTAGCATGATTTATGCCCACTGAAGTTTTTACCATTTGTGAATATTGTTAAAAGTAAATATTTTATGTTTCAAAATGTTGGTGATACTTAAATTTTGTTAATTAAGGAAAACTAATCAAATATTTTCTTCAGTAATGTAAAGCTTTTCTTCAGCCATCCACTATGACTGTATTTTATAGGAATAAAATACATGTCACTGTCAAATTATAATGTTCTTTGTGCTACAAATTCCTGATGCTATACTAAACTTGCTGGTCTAATAGAATCACCTCGTTAGAGGTGCAATGTGCAAATGAAAAGGTGAAGTTCTCTGCTGATATGAAATAAGCCACATTAAATATTTGCAAAGTGGTTCTGGGTTTAAAGATCTACATGTCTCTATATCTCCATTTTGTATATTAGTAAAACTGAGTAAGCAGACTAGTGTTATATCATGTACTTTGCTGGTTTTATGTTTTTATCAGATTTATATACTTTAGTGAGAATAGGTTCATTCTCACTGATGGTACCCCTTGTATGAGTTCTGCAGAGACAGCAGAAGCTGACCTGCGGGGCTGTCTGCCATTCATGATGAGTATTAAATCCAAATTTGTTTGAAATGCTGTCACAGATGCAGGGGGGTTGTGGTGTTTATGTAATACGTGATTTCAACATATTGGAGCAGAGAATATTATGAAACCTGTCCAAGGTAACCATGTAAGTGGGTGTATGAGTACAAGTGTGCAGTCTGCCTATCTGACACGCTAGCTGTGGGGGTTTTAGAATGCTTTTAACAACTAAGTCAATATTATCCGGGAAAATATATAAAACAACAACATGACAAAACTCTTATTTTTCCTAAGCATTGATTAGATCAATGTGCTGTGAGCATGTTAAACGATCATCGGTTGCTGCATTGAAAAAATACTTTTCAGGGATCATTCAAAATAACTGCGATACATCATACTTCTACTTCATGAAAAGAATGAGTGCTATTGGCACTTTTTGGCCTTGAGAGCTACCTAAAGATCCATCAACACTTCTGCTAAGTTACCTGCAAAAATGGGGTTTGAGTACTTTTGTTCTGTTGTGAAACAGAGCTGGTACATGTACAAGCTATTTAGCTAGGCCTGCTTTTGAAACTGCTGAACTGACACCAGAAAAGGCAAGTGATCAGACAGAAGATGTGCAAGCCACAAAATGAAAAATTTAATAGCTTGTAAATGGTGAAAGAAGGAAAGAGGAGGTTGAAAGAGAAGGAAGAAGGCAGATAACCTCAGCTTTCAAACAGACATTTTACCTTTCCAAAATTAAACTCTCCACTTCTACACTTAACAGGAAGGTCATTTACCATTTTGAGAATGTTTAGTTTGATCTTAAAATCATAGAAATAAATTTAATATAGAAATAATGCTATATTGCAATAAAGCATGCATAAAACCCCTTGTAATTACTGTCCAAAATACATTTACAGGTCCATTAGTATTACCACCTCAGAAAATCAGGCCATTTCCTTGAATATCTAAATATGGTTTGACGGTGCCTAGTCTTAGGCAACTAAGTTTAAAAAATAAAATATTTTTGCTTATGGTGAGAAGAGATGTAATGCATTCTGGAAGGCTGTAAAGTAAAAAAAATGCATAATTCTGAAGAGAAATAATTTTTAAAATTATAAACTTAATTTATAAAAAAAATCAAACTGAATACATCTACATTAATATATATGCAATATGTTTTTAACTTGTATAGCCATCACAGTCAAACATGAATCCCTTATTACTGTGTGGGAAGTCCAAACAGAATTGAGGGTAAATGCATGGCATGCTTTACTCATTTGTGTGGGATGCTTGGGTGTCAGAAAACCTGGAATATGTCTGCAAGTCTCACAATTGCCATTCTAAGGTACTAACAGCAAGGCAAAAGTAAAGCTCCCTGGTAAGTCTTTTGCTGTCAATGGCAACATGCTGTAAGTTATATAAACGGTCAAGGGAAACTGAGTAGAACTGAGAAAATTTGGTATAAAACTTTTCTAGAACCTACTGAGTTATTTCAAGGAAATATTGTTAAATAACTAGGGAACTTTCAACATCTATCAATCAGGTTTGTTGTCCAAGGCTTCTGTATATACAGGTGTATAGGTGTGTAAACACATGTATATACTTATATTTGAATGTATTTATATACTTATAAATGAATATAAATTAAATGTGCCCTATAGACAAAAAAAAAAAAAAGAATCACACATGCAATTCAGAAATAGGAAAGTGTTATATAGTTAAAATGGACTTTGCAATATGTCCAGACAACAAAATAGAGTATTTCCTCATCACACACAAAAAAAAAAAACCTAAACAAATGAACAAACAGAAATAAGAAGCCAAAAAAATGGTGAAATTGAGAAATGTTAAAAAATAGAGAAAAGATGAATGAGTTAAGATGAAGGTGTGAGATACCACTTCCACTATATCAGGAAAAAAATCACGTCTGGTAATGCAGATTATATTAAATTAATGCATTGACAAGAAGCATTTGGATATGATTTTAAAAAGGAACCAAAAGAAACTTATCCACCTACAGAAAGATATGTAAGCAAATAACATCTAGCTATCCACAGCTAGATATAGCATGGCATCCACATCTCAGTAAAACATCTTAAGACAGATGAAGGACCTAGAAAATAATAAGGGTCTGTTCTCCCTTTGCTCTGAATGTGGCTATCCCAGTGAGATCAGTGAGAAATATATTAAGAATATCTATAGGATCAGACGAACAAAACACTCTGATTACAGGGAACTTGTGCATCTTTAAAAGATGCATGCTTTCTCTTTCCACAAAAGTCCCTTACAGCACTGAAGAACTAAAATGCTAACTTTTCACCAGAGTAAAAAGATAGATACCAAAAAAGGTATATACTTTTATCAATTTCATTTTGAGTAATGTGGAATGGTTTCATTTCATAACACATGTATTATAATATCTTATTATATGGTGAAAAATAGATATAGATCCAATTGTCTTGTTTGCTGAAGTCGTTTGTATGGATGAATACAGTTCTAGACTTTTTCAGTTGTGGTCAAATCTAGGAGGAGTCTTTGAAAGTTTCACTGTTCACATTATCTTTCAGAGAAAAACATAGAATGTCTATGAATCTCAAGAAATTATGCATACTGCATTACAAATTGGGTCTTATGGCTGCAGTCAGAGCCAAATGATAACAAAATTAATATTTATAGATCCCTATACTGGAAATAAATAAATTTAAGTGCACATGTCTAAATAAGTGATCCAGAAAGTTCTTATTTCAGTAGCCACCTAGTTTAAAAAGTGCTTGCTTTTCATGATGTATCTTATTTATTTAGACTGGTAAATCAACAGGTTACAATACCGCACCTAAGCTATTGAATTCTAGATTGGCCCATAGAAGCTGTCTTATTTTTTTAGCTGTGAAACAAACCGAAATCAGAAAAAGGCATGTATCATTTTCATCAAAACACATAAATGATGATGCCTAGCAAGTAGCAGACTTCATAACTATCTCCTCTTCTCTGTGTTGTTGTGTAATCCAGTGACTAATACACTATGGGTAAGGATAGGACTATAAACACTGGGAGTAGTGACTAGAAACCTGGGCTTTTTTCCCACAGATTTGCATTCTCGGAGTCATGTTTCTTCTTGATTAATCTGCATGTGACTTTATCAACTTTTCATTCTCTTATGCAGTGATTCATGTATAGAAAAATGAACAACTTTCCCTTTCAGACTGTACAATATGATCTTGAATTCCAGTAAGCTGAAATCAGCAATAAGTCCAGGTTTCCCATTTCTGAGGTAAAAATCCCTAAACAAGTAAACAAATGTAGGTACAGTATGCGTCTTCAAATGTATTTTGTGCCATATTTTGGCAAGAGTGAATCATGCTCGAATTTCTAACCAGAGAAAAGACTCCCATGAATGGACACAGGTATTAAGTGGGCTGGTATGAGTGCAATACCAGATTTTAGAGACAGGACTTCAGGTTTATGCTAGCAGTTAGGATGCTAACTTCATCTGTTCTAATCACCTCTGAAGCCTAGAAAAACAGCTTCCAGGTAGACAGATGTTTTGCTAGGTACACTGCTAGGTGCATTATCTCAGTACCAAAAAGCTCCAGTATGTGATGAATAGATGCTCCCTGTATTAGAGAGAATATTGCCAACGAGTGTCTCCAATTTCTGCATACAGCTATTCTGTGCATCTAAATAGGTATTCAAATAAGCATTTTGTATATTTGCATTTTAAAAAACCCAAATTTTATACCCTGTCATGATTTAAGCCCAGCCGGCAACTTGGAACCACACAGCCGCTCGCTCACTCTCCCCCTTCTTCCTTCCTCCCCCCGCTCCCGGAGGGATGGGGACGAGAATTGGAGGAATGTAACTCCCACAGGTTGAGATAACAGCACTCCAGTAACTAAGGTATAATACAAACCACTACTGCTACCAATAATAATGATAAGAGGAATAACAAGGGAAAAGGACACAACCACTCACCACCCACCGACCGATACCCAGCCCGACCCGAGCAGCGATCTGGGCCTTCTGGGTAACTCCCCCCATTTTATATACTGGGCATGACGTGCTGTGGTATGGAATACCCCTTTGGCCAGTTTGGGTCAGGTGTCCTGTCTCTGCGTCCTCCTGGCTTCCCCTCCTGCCTGGCAGAGCATGAGACTGAGAAAGTCCTTGGTCAGAGTAAACATTACTTAGCAACAACTAAAAACATCGGTGTTACCAGCATTGTTCCCAGACTGAAAGTCAAAACCACAGCACTGCACCAGCTACTAAGAAGGAGAAAAAATGACTGCTGTAGCTGAACCCAGGACATACCCTCAGATCAATGCACATTAAATTGAATTACATGGAAACTAACTTTCCCTAACAGCAGTAAATTTAGAAAATATCTTTGTATACTGAATGTTAAAATAACTATTAGTTTACTGTTAGGTAACCATAACAAGTTAGGCAACCACATAATTGTGTAACCACAGTGTTCATAAAGATAAAAGTATTTCAGAAATATCTTTGAAACCTAGTGACAAACATTAATAGTCAAAGATTTCCCTAATAAGAAATCAAATATGAGAGGAAAGCCTGTTACAAAAGCAGGCTGCCTTTTTGACAGTTTTCAATTGTCTTGTAATTTGAAAACATTGTTAACTTAAAATACACTAAATACTGTCTGAAAGTTGTTTCATGTTTATTTTTGCAAACTTATTTTTCGTGACAAATGACAAAAAAAAAATGAAAGCATGATTATTTCAAGATATTTTTGCTTCTAAACCACTACAGGCTAATAGAATCATAGAATCATAGAATACTTAGGGTTGGAAAGGACCTTAAGATCATCTAGTTCCAACCCGCCTGCCATGAGCAGGGACACCACACACTAAACTATGTCGCCCAAGGCTCTGTCCAACCTGGCTTTGAACACTGCAAGGGTTGGAGCATTCACAACTTCCTTGGGCAACCCATTCCAGTGCCTCACCACCCTCACTGTAAAGAACTTCTTCCTTATACTTAATGTAAACTTCCCTTGTTTAAGTTTAAACCCATTACCCCTTGTCTTACCACTGCAGTCCCTAATGAAGAGTCCCTCCCCAGCATCCTTGTAGGCCCCCTTCAGATACGCAGCCTTCTCTTCTCCAGGCTGAGCAGCCCCAACTTTCTCAGACTGTCTTCATAAGGGAGGTGCTCCAGCCCTCTTATCATCTTCACGGCCCTCCTCTGGACTTGCTTCAACAGCTCCATGTCCTTTTTATGTTGAGGACACCAGAACTGGACACAATACTTCAAGTGGGGTCTCACGAGAGCAGAGTAGAGGGGCAGGATCACTTCCTTTGACCTGGTCATGCTTCTTTTGATGCAGCTCAGGATATGGTTGGCTTTCTGGGGTGCAAGCACACACTACCAGCTCACATTAAGTTTCTCATCAATGAGCACCCCCAAGTCCTTCTCCACAGGTCTGCTTTGAATCTCTTCTCTGCCCAGCCTGTAGCTGTGCCTGGGATTGCAGATTCAGTCTTTGTAGAATTATGTTATATACATATCAGCCAGCTACCATATAACCAATGTCATTCCAATACCATATGCCATGCTACTGGCTGTGGTTTGACTTTTCCTTCCAGATAACACTCATGACAGCTGCTTTGATTTGGGTGTTGCAATACATTTAAAAAATTGTATTTTAGGCCTCACCTTTCCTCAATGTTAGCAAGGTACTAGTTCATGGTGAAGTGTAATCAAATTCTAAATTGTGGTCTATATTGCTATTTTTCTACATGGCTGTTATACATTTATAAATTTGTTTATTTGGTCTTCTAAATTTCAGAAAGGACAGTGCTTTTGTGCTTGTTTTGTGCTTGTTTTGTGCTTCCTTTAAGAGTGATCTTCAATTTTCATTCAGTGGCAACTTATATGTGACACATCATCTTCTCCAATAAGCTTATTGCATAATATAAATGTTTACAGTAAGGAAGTGAATGTTCTTGTACAAAACTGATAGAATATTAATGCTGTAAATTCTAGTTTATTTGTCCTTTGAAGATTTCATAAATAGCTTCAAAATTTTCTAAATATCTAATAACTTCTATGTAGGTGGTGGTGTTTCTTTGCTTTGTTTTGTTTTTTCTTAGTAAGTATCACAAAAAGTTTATTTGTACACTTTTTATAAATGTATCAATATCTATCCGTGGGCTAAATTTTTGCAAAAGAAGTGCATAGTCATATATGGCAATCATTTTAGAATGCATACACTAATGAAATTCAAATGAATAAAAAGAGTACTTAACTAGGACAGTTATCACAGTATAAATAAAAAAATTAAATTCTTGTCAACATAATAATTTAGTTACTAATAAGCACTATAAAATAAAAGTATCTAGTATTATTACTTAAGTGTAAATAATGAACATCTTTAATATTCAGTTATGTGATGGAAAATATGCATGCATTTAACATCAGTTTCATGAGACTGGTATAAATTGTAGAGAAAACAAATGGAAAACAGACAAAAACATACTCTTCATACTGCCCAAGTGATTAAAGAGGTAATTTATTGACCCACAATATGAATTAGTTAGAGTATCTACTTCTGTAGTATGTAGCATATTTTGCACATACAAAATACATTAACAGTCTTGCTAGTCATTATTTTTTTCTCTAATGTCATAATGTTGTATCACTACCATTTAAGGATCTCATTCAACTTTCATTGAAATGATGGGAATCTTCAAATAGAGTGCAATGTATTCTGTAATAGTTCAATAAACATAAAGACATGTTTGGTTCAGGAATCAGTTATGTTCTGTACAAAATATACATTTAATCTGTACTTATGTATAGTATACCTGATAATATACCTATTGCAAATATTGGAACAACTGCTATTTGGTCTAGCATTTTAAGTATATAGTATCAGAAATGTCACTAAGTTCAGATACTTAGAAATTCTGCTATTTCCCATACGGGAAAAGCTCTTTGCATACACCCCCATACACTGCTCAGTGGGACAGGCTCATGTTACTCTTTTGTTTCTATCATACGGCTGCAATAAATATAAAGCATGGCCTTAAGAAGACTTATTTTAACAAAAGAGAGAGGTACACTCATTGCCAACTGCAAAATCCCACTTTCACACATCTAGTACATCTGTCTAATTACACAGGATAAACTATGTGAATATTAACCTGTCAGTAAGTATCAGAAGATGTTTGTACCTGAAGTCATAAAAATGTACTTTCTTCTACTTATATCATATCACCTATCTAATATATTGGAAAGAAGATATTATACATAGCAAAACCAGATGAAGAAACAAAATTTCAGCTCATCTATTAGCCCTCTTTTTATTCTTGGAACTACTAGGTGTAAGTTTTACAAACTTTTTTCAAAGTGGTGCACAAATTCTTTTGTTTTCTGACATGAAAGAAAATGTTTTAGCAAAGCCTTCACAAATGTATTTGAAAAATCAACATGTTCATCATATCAATACTTACGGTGATTCTACATGAAACATCCTTTCTTATTTTAATGAAATTTATTTGTGTATTGTGTTGGTGCTTTGGAAAAGAAAACAGTAAAAAATATAAACAAGAAAACAAAAATTAAACAAACTTTGACATTGCTATGGAACCTCATTCCTTGAGAAATTAGGGACAAAACGTTATTTAAATATATGGTCTTTCTGTTGAAACAGGGCATCGGGCAATCTGCTATCACTAGATTCTGTAATTTGCAGTCACTTGCAGCTGGTAAAGATGTTCCTCAGTACTGGCTCTGGCATAGGTTGACCAATGTATCAGATTCTTGATGTGAATGCCAAGAGTGAAATAATTTCTGAAGTGGTAAATTGCCATGAGGTGACTTTTCATGTGCTTCTATTCTCCTACACACTATTGAGCCCAATTCTTTTGAGATTCGTGAAGATCTACTCCCTCTTCCATGTTTAAGAGTTATGGTTCTACAAAGAAACAGAATACAGGTGTCCTCAGCAGACCACTGTGTTCTCCTCTAATTCATAATAATGTGGGAGCCTCAGGCACTTTATGGCTTCTCTCTACTCTTTGTTCTCATTTTACTACAAAAATAATAGCAAGCATGCACTTGCATCTATCTAAATATGTCTCAGCTTATACTTTAACTCTGCTGTTAACCTAGTTATACTGAATACATGAAAACTACTTTTTTTTTTTTAACAGACACAATGTATGTATTTTTAGATAAATCCTACCTTTTCCTCTTTTTCTCAACCAGCTGTGAAATTTCATCACATAGACCTAAAATCTTTAGTATGACTGAGTTGTGTTAGGGGCAATATTTGTTTCCTCTGAATAACGCAGTCACACAAAATCAAGTATTTAAAATGTACTTAAAATGTATTAAAAATGTATTTAAAGGTACTCCATCATTCATATATATTCACTATATCATCAAACATCACCTGCATATGTCTCAATAGACTCTTTCAGATGTCATTTTAGCTAGGTAACTTCCTATACCAGCTACTGACCAAGACATATATTTGTCTTCTTTAATTATGACCCAGACTCTGACACCTCTATAATGTAAGTACACTTATTTTCTTTGGAAGAAAAGATTGTAGAGAAAGAGGTGTGCTGAAGGATCCCTTAACTTTCAGCAAGCAGCTGAAAATCCATGGATGGATCCCCATGTTAAGAATTCAGGTAAAGAAGGAGGTAAAACAGCTTTTCCCTTCTATCTGTTGAATTAGGTCTTTCAGGCTGGCGTTCAGCTTTCCCATTACACTGTCGTGGTTCAAGCCCAGCCAGCAACTTGGAACCACGCAGCCGCTCGCTCACTCTCCCCCTTCTTCCTTCCTCCCCCCGCTCCCGGAGGGATGGGGAGGAGAATCGGAGGAATGTAACTCCCACGAGTTGAGATAACAGCACTCCAGTAACTAAGGTATAATACAAACCACTACTGCTACCAATAATAATGATAAGAGGAATAACAAGGGAAAAGGACACAACGGCTCACCACCCGCCGACCGATACCCAGCCCAACCCGAGCAGCGATCTGGGCCTTCTGGGTAACTCTCCCCAGTTCATATACTGGGCATGACGTGCTGTGGTATGGAATACCCCTTTGGCCAGTTTGGGTCAGGTGTCCTGTCTCTGCTTCCTCCTGGCTTCCCCTCCTGCCTGGCAAAGCATGAGACTGAGAAAGTCCTTGGTCAGAGTAAACATTACTTAGCAACAACTAAAAACATCGATGTTACCAGCTTTGTTCCCAGACTGAAAGTCAAAAACACAGCACTGCACCAGCTACTAAAAAGGAGAAAAAATGACTGCTGTAGCTGAACCCAGGACATACACAAATTTAGGTGTTACCATATAAGAGGGTACAGATCAAATAGGTGCCTAATATTCCACAGCCAACACATACTTAGGTGTGTTTTAGCTTCCCACCAGCAGGCATCCCACACCACTGGAAGTGCAAACTGGAGACACCTACAGAGCTGACAGACAGGACCTGCTGAGGACCCCGTAGACTATGATAGGGCATTTCAGACCTGCCTAGCAGTGGATAACTAAATTCTTCTGCCTCTTAATCAAGAAAGAGAGGCTATTCTTTTCCATATCATGAAGGTAGTAATGCTTTAACTGAAAGACATTTTTTCTTTCTCTTAGCCCATCTTATGCAATATAGAACAAACTATGCCCATTTTAATATTGCTCAGCTAATTAGGGTTTGAAATTAAAATAAACTAGTAGGAAGTAAGGAAAAAATATAAGGAAAAACTAAGACAAAACAAGGAACAGAAGATCTTAAAGGTGGAATAAGAAAAGAAGTAAAGCTTTAGGTGAAATTTGCATAATTACTTAAAGTTGATTGATTAAGGCTATCTGAAGAGAATTACTTTTGCATAGGTCCCCACGCAAAGAGTATCAACTGCTGCTCACTTATTTACATATCTAAATTGTCAAGATTTTTAAAAATGGAAACTCCTTTCATTTCTGAACCTTTCATAACGGTTAATTTTATCAGTGTTTTCCTCAAAATTTGATTTCTCTGAGGAACACTGAAATAGTTCACTTGAGGGCACTATTTCAGCCTATGTCTTCTATTTTATTATATCTTCCCAGTTTGACATGTGTCGATTCACCAAATTTAAATCGTTTGTTTATCAATCCCATTGTTTAATAAAAATCACTACATTAAGACTCAGTGAAAATCCATACAAGTTTTGAGTGAGACTGAAGAAAAGTAGAGAAGTTGTAGAAAGAATTAAATACTATACAAATAATAACTATTTTGTTTGACAACTTGTAGTTTAACTCCTCACTGGGCCTGTCTTGCCTTTTACTGCATATTTGTTTCTTCACCTGAGTGAAATATTCCAGGTTTACAGGAAAAAATCAAAACAAACCAAAAACAAACCATGAAATTTCACAGCCCTTTCCTTCTAACAGTCACATCTAACTCTCTCATATTGAATTAAAAATTATCTCATTTTCTAGTTTAGAAATTAGACTTATGATTAAGTGTTGTAAATACATTAAATGTTGGAAATACCGGAGTATCATCACTGTCTAGAAAGGTGCATTAGATGCTAAAACCTAAAAGTTTCATTTTGATAGTGTATCTATCTAAAATGTGGATTAAAAAATTCATGAAACCAAGCCCCAGGAAAAATCAGCTAAGCACAGCAAGGACTCATCAAATTATAAAGTCATTCTGAAAGTGAATATGGTACAGGTAAAAAGGGAAAATAACATTCTCCAATAAAGGGAAAACATATTTTTAATAGAGGGGAAAATAGTCCTTTGCCAATCCATTTCTATTTCTGTAACTAGGCATAATGCTGGATGGAAAAAATGTACAAGCTTCAGTTAGCTGGAGAAACATTGTGTTATCAGCAGCTACCAGTATTTATTCATCGTATTTCAAATTTCTTCAGTGAACAAAGTAAATTAATTACATTTACGAATAGTATGGACAGTAGAAGAACAAATGATGGCATATGAGAAGATTTTAAGCTTCAGATGACATATTTACTGAAAGTATATAAACTCTGCAACTCAACTGTATCACATTAAACCTATTCATGCAGAGGCATTATCCGATAGTAGTTACAGAGTATTAAAAAAGTTTCAACTTAGTTACAAATGTGTAAAAAAGTAAGTTGTAAGTCATCTGATAAATTAGTAACTAATACCAATTTTTCATGGTACAAGATTCAGCCAACAGCAATGTTAGGGCAAATGTGCTAAGGTAAGTATTTTTGAGTAATATATCGACTACAAAATGGAATTAAGTTATATATAGACTTATTGACTTATCTACTAAGAAACAGTTGATATGACGATATTTAAACCTAACAACACAACATCTTGACAATGGAAAATATATCTGTAAACTTCTTCATTCCAGTGTTTTGATGATCTGAAGCTCTATGGCCAATAAAGAAAGCACAACATACTAATTATTTGTTACATACCAATGAAGTATGGACTGAAAATAAAATAAAATTTTCTCACAAAAGTTGGTTCACCAAATCTTCTGAAAGTAGATCTGCTTTTTAAAGTATTTGCATCTGACTTTTCTCATTACTAAAAAAATGAAAAAAAAAAAAAAAACAAACCATCTTTTTTCGACCGAGAAAAAAATATTTCAGTTCTTGACAAAAGATTACTTGTAGGATATTCTTCTTGTGTGGTAGAGGAACCAGTATGTAAATCATTATTTAAGTGTACTCCCAGCAGAGATATGTTTTAACCAAAGAAACAAAGTTATTCAATTACTTACTAAAGAATTCAAATGTAAATATAAGCCAAAATATGAAAAGGTATTTCATTGTGTTGCAATTTTCAAATAGAAAGATATTCGATTATTCTGAGAAAAGCTCTGCATGTTTATAGAAACACCATCCATACTCAGCCATAAGGTGTCCACAGCTTTATCACAGACCTTTTTAAAGGGGTACATTTAAGCAGCTAGCAAAGCCAGTATCTGTTCATTTTCACCTACAGTCACAATCACAGAAAGCTATTTACTTTTTTACAGCAACAATCGTATCAGTATCATGGCTTATGTTATTATTTGGCTAACTCCAATTCATCTAGCTAACTGTGAAAAAAAATGTAGTATGCCAACACAGACAAACATAGGTAACTTGTAAAAAATTATTATAAGCCAACTCAATAATAAATATTAGACCAATGCTTGCATTTATTCATTTTGCTAAGTTTTCAGTTTTACAGATACCAGAGGCATAAAGAAAGTGACAGAAGAACAGGTCTACTTTTTGCTTACTTTTGTAACTTAACTCCTCATTAAAATACTGGGAAAGCTCACTTCCTTTTCTTGACAAGTGTTTCTGCCTAACAAAAAGTAAAGATTGCCTGTATCAATCAAGATTTCACAGCTGTGGGGTTTGGAGTATTATATTTTTTTCCTGCTTACTTCCTCACTGTTAAGGGCAGTCAAATAAAGCTCTTGCATTTAAAATAAGACCTCATAGATATGAGTTTTCAGTTATACTGAGGGATTAAAAGCCATGTTCTGCCTGCATGACATTTATTTCAAGATCAAGGTATTAACTTGTAGGTAAGTGTAGGAGAAAGCACATGAGCATGCTGAGTCCCTGTGCTAAAAACTCCTGAAATGCTTTTTCGCTGAGGATGCAAAACATATTTTATTTTTTATTAAGATAATAAAAAGGATTAGTCACATTACAGATTAATTGCTAGCACAATTTATAAGCCGTATTATAAAATGAAGCTCTTTGGTTAGTTGAATTCAGAAATCCATCTGAAAATGTAATCTTTCCTTATGTTTGCAAGTCTGTAAAATAAAAATTAATGCTTTCATGTATCAAAATTTTTGCTTAGCAGTGAGACATATGCCATGCTTTAGCCTGGAGAAAAGCTTTCTGGGGCAAGAATCTTGAATTAAAATGAAAAATCTGGCTGTTTACCTGAGACAATAAAAATATCCTTATTTTGTGGAAACTCTGAAAATAGTTATATAGATGAACTTATCCAAGCTCTAGCATTAACACCTTTTTTAAAGGATCTCACTGTTTCAAATACGCAAATTACAAAATAAAAAATGTGTCAAATGAAGGTGAAATCCTGAAATCCTACATTTGCTCTAACTTCCTTCTTTCACTTATTAATCACTAGACCTTGAGAGAACTGGTTTAAATATTTAGAAGTATCAATGTGGACGTTTTTCCTAATATATTACTTTTCTACCCCTTTTGTGTCCATGAGGAAATGCTAACATCTCTTTCAAGAGATGACATGGCATATTAGAATATACCACTCCATTGCATTGAGTAATGTCTAGTGAACAGCAATAAGGGAGTAGACTAGCCCACTGCACCAAGTAATGACCAACAGGTAAAGATAGGTAGACAGACAGACAGGCAGACAGACATCACTTCTGTAAACTCTCAGTTCTCTGGGATTAATATGTCACACTCTGTAGAAACTTTACTCCAAGTATATCCCTGGTGAATTAATGAGAAGTGTTCTCTTCCTTCTGTACAAATAGCACATGGTTTCTTGTGCTACAAATCTTGCTTATTTTCAAAAGCTCTTCCAAAAATCTATTACCTTGTTTTCATTCCCAGAGCCAAACATATAATCAAGCAAGAATTCACTAGATTAAATGGATTTTTGTTGTTGTGAAGGCTAAACATTCCCCTTTAATAAATTTTTTTCAACTTTATTTTTTCTGTAGTCTGTACAAATATACTGATTATCCGTACAGGCATCTGTAGCTGCCTGTCTTGTCATCTATGGTTTCGGTGGTTTAATAAGGCATGTTATAGACAGGGCGCATACATAATATTTCTATTTCTCAACATTTTTGGTTTTAGTATTTTATAATAATACCTCATTAAATATTGCCAGTTAAGTAATATGCTAATTAGTATCAAATCACTTTATAATAATATTTTCCTAATAATAATGCATAGCTTTTCTAACTGGAATATTCACAATACTTCAAAAATATTGTTATAAAATCATAGAATCATAGAATAGTTAGGGTTGGAAAGGACCTTAAGATCATCTAGTTCCAATCCCCCTGCCATGAGCAGGGACACCACACACTAAACTATGTCACCCAAGGCTCTGTCCAACCTGGCTTTGAACACTGCAAGGGGTGGAGCATTCACAACTTCCTTGGGCAACCCATTCCAGTGCCTCACCACCCTCACTGTAAAGAACTTCTTCCTTATACCTAATCTAATCTTCCCCTGTCTAAGTTTAAACACATTACCCCTTGTCTTACCACTAGAGTACCTAATGAAGAGTCCCTTCCCAACATCCTTATAGGCCCCCTTCAGATACTGGAAGGCTGCTATGAGGTCTCCACGCAGCCTTCTCTTCTCCAGGCTGAGCAGCCCCCACTTTCTCAGACTGTCTTCATAAGGGAAGTGCTCCAGCCCTCTTATCATCCTTGTGGCCCTCCTCTGGACTTGCTCCAACAGATCCATGTCCTTTTTATGTTGAGGACGCCAGAATTGTACACAATACAGTAAGTCTCAATATGTCTCTCTTTCCCATCATGTGAGATACTATTTTCTTTATCTGATTAGATTTAGGAACTAATCTTGATCACACGGAATTAAATAAGATTTTTTTTTTCTGCTTTCAGAAGTGCAGAGAGAAGTGTGTGTTTAAGTATCAGGAGAAACTTTCATAGGTGAGTGTACTTTGTTCAAATAGCTTTGAAGTAGGATGCATAGTTAGTCCTGTCTTTTCCCTCTTCTCCCAAAACTCTTACATGGAAAAGGGAACATCTTTTTTCATGAGCCCACACACAGAGTGTGTTATATTTTACCCATATTCCCTTTCACTCTGGTGGATCTGTCATATTTCATAATGATCAGGAATGAATGAATGAATGAATGAGAGATATTTATGCTAACTCATATCTCAATAGTTTCTTAAAAGGAGAATTTTCATTCACCTTTTTAGAAAAAGACTACACTGTACAATCTGAAATGCCTCACACTATACAAGTGAAATGCCTTTGAAAGAATTCAGAATAAACACAGAACCTGGCTTTAAAGATTTGGGCATGAACTGTTATAAGAACTTCACTGAAATTTAGAAAGATAATTTTTTTTTCTGTTTAAGATAGTTTCTGCACACTTTGAAAAGAAATACTATGAGAATTAATATCTCTGCCTGTCTTACATGTGCCTTTAAATCCATCCTAAACCAAATAAACCAGAGTATAAAAATATTAAGAACTGTTCTGTACATTACAAACACACAGAAAAATACGTATGATGTAATTTGTATTGCACTGAAATATGCCAAAAGTAGTTAATGAATGAAAATGGACTGGAAAGCATAGAAATACTTCAACTGAATACAGAAAATACATCAGCTTGAAAAATTATTTAGTATAACCAATAATTTACTGAGACAAGTAAGATTTTAATAAAAGGCAAAAGAGTCCTTGCAGTCAGTAGAAAATTCTATATATTACAAATTCTACACAGGCAACACTGAAAATCAAGAGCCAACTCTTTCAAATATGAGCCCTCAATGTTTCACTTTTGGAAGTATATTTCTGTGTGGACCTTAATAGTCAAAAGAATTTAATCCCTACACATATATGTTTCAGTGAGGGTAAAAGAAGCTGGCATTTCCAAAAGAAAAAGAAAAAAGTTATAACTAAACAGAAAAATCTAAGCTTTTAAATAGCAAGTCATAGAGTCATCCATACTAATGTTAGGCACTTCTACTTAATATTTCACCTCTACTAAAATCAGTCTTTGGCCAGATCTCTCTTGCTCTCTATTGATCACCCTGCCATGGTGAGGGATGTCTTTCATGAGGTTTGCATAAGCTCATTCCTCTTAAGAACTCTGGGATGCATTGGATCCTGTGGACTTGTGTATATTCATATTCCTCAGGTGGTCTAGGACTGGACCTCCTCCTGTAATGGAAGTACTTTTCTCCCCCAGGCCCTGCCTTGAAGTTCAGGTATTTCGGACAAGAACCGTTAAAAAACTGATAGTGTCAGTATGTCCTTCTTATTCAAGTACTTTGACATAGGTATCAGTGACATTTTAGGTGTTCCAGAACATGGTATCTGGCCTCCAGCATTCTCTCCAGAAAGATACAATGTTCTTATAAGTCCTGTGTCACATCTGCCATCACTATACAAATTTCTGAGATACCCTAAAGTTTCTTAAATGGTCTTAGGTATGTACATTAGAGTCCTAATTTACTTATGTTGTTACACACTTCTAACATCAACATGGAAAAGATTTTTTCCTGGTATATAGTTAGTTATTCAGTTCCCAAAATAGGAAGTAACTAGGTTTCTGATGAACACACCCCTCCTCTCCACTAACCAGAATATTCATAACCATATTGACTCCAACTCAAAACATATGCTGTAAATATTATATTAATATAATTCGATACTGAGGCTTAATGAAGAGCACAAGCTACTGGTCAAAGATTTGCCCATCATTACTGCATTACTGGCCTGAATACATGGAATTTTTTGAATGTGCAGTAAATACAGGATTACAATATTAACATGACCAAGCAAACGGAGTATTAATTTTGATTAGGTCACATTTATGCAGATTTTTCCATTATTGTAAAGTATCATAAATAGGCATAAGTCAATTCTACTATTAGAGAGTCTCACACTCCTTTATTTGAATGCCAGTTTACAGAACTATGCATCAAAGTAAAATCAGATTATCATATTTTATATGTGGGTGTGGGTGTGATACACAAAAGGCGTGTTAACAACATTCTGATTTAAAGATCAGTAGGAAGAAAGTGGTTATGGAAGAAGTTAAATCCTGTTCCATGTGTCTGGCAATATGCAAAGTATTATTTTTAATTTTTTTTAAACTTAAATACAATACCATTTTTTTACTTTCCTCCATTTTATTATTAACCTTATTACTGCTTTTGAATTGCAATTCTGCATTTATTTGAGTTGATTTTCTGTTATATGGTATCAAAATACAGATGTACTGAAGTGAGACTGCTTTTGAATTAGCTTTACCCATGCACAAGGCCTGAGAGCTCAGAAACAGTTCAAACTTTGAGTACAAAACAAATATTCCTATTTTCTAAAGCAACTCACTGGTTTTGCACTAATGCATTATTATCATGTCTGGTGAACTGACAAGGCAAAATTTATATTTTTTAAGACTTATCATTTATATTTTTTAAGACTTATCTACATATTGCCATTGATTTTCCAAGTGACAATTTCAAAATTCTGGGAAATGGCTAAAAATATAGAACTTGATTAAAAAATTTGCACCAGAATCTACCCAGTCATTTACAAATAGCTTGTTACACAATTAAAGATAGAATTCAAGCTTGAAACTTTACTTTGATAGATGGAGGAATAAGAGAAAAGTTAATGAACTGAAACTGTTCTACCATTCTGTTGGGCAACTCTGAAAATTTTAATAACACACTGAACCTGATGAGCATGATAGTGTGGTGATGAACATAATCGTCATGCACAATATCTGGTTTGAAATATATTAAAGAAAAATAATTAAAACTCGCTTACAGAACTATTTTCATATGCATAATTTGCAAGGAATCAGAGTCAATTAGGAATGAAAACTTGAGCTGGTTTTCTTTGTCACACGCAGGCTGCCTGATGTAGTGAAAAATCCAGCATGAAATTCCTTATTCTGCTTCATCCTCATCAGACTTCTCTTCGACCAAAAATTCCATTTCAATGAAGACTTTTGGGGAGTTGATTTTTTCCCCAAAATCTTTTTCTATAAATTATGTATGATGGTTATGTTGTACAGCCTTGTTCATAGAAACAGAAGGCAGATGACAACATTTGCTTTATTTAAAAACATTGCTGATATTTCTGAAGCTAAGTAACTTAGGCAAATTCATTCTCATTTTATCTGTTTCTTGTAATCTGACTGAAAATAACTGGCCATATAGTTAATTGCTAGAAAATCAAAGATATTTCTAGTTACTTTAACTTAGAAATAGATTTTTACAATCTGTTTCTAAATGATGCAAGGGAACATTTTTATTAGTTTTGACTCCTCTTAATAATTTGAGCCTAAGTCTGACAAAATCCCCACTAATCTTTCTCATAACTTGAACATTATTTTCAGGAGGAATGTTCAAACTTCTCTTCACCATAAATACCACATGGATATATGAACGGAGGAAAAGTATACTTTCATTATCAGCTGTCAGCATAATTTCTTTGGAATTGACATGACATTTCTGCATATATGAACTCTTCCTGAGGCAGGAAACTACTTCCCTGTATTTTCATATTTTCATTTGTGTTTTTAATACCCCTGAGATATTCAGAGCTAAAACTACCTTTTTCCTTCTCCTTTCCCTGTCCCCCTTCCTCCAAGATATAATAAGGAGTAAAGATGCCAGTGCTCAATAGTACTCTTTCCTCATAAAGTCAGGCTCTTTGAAGCGAGGGAGGATGTGTTTGGGGTCTGAGATCTTAGATGGATTGTGGGGTCAATGTTTTCCAGATGGGCTGGCTGCTGCAGCAAGGGGGAAGAGGAAAAAGAGAGAGGCCAGACACGTGAATCCTCACCTCTTCATTCAGAAAGATAAATGAAAGTATGCTATTTTACAACAAAGGAATATATGGTCCAGGTGAAAGACTCAAACTGTGGAATTAATATGAGAAATCCAGCTGTTTATGGTTGTAGATACACATTTAGACGAGGTGTCTTACTTCTCCATTAGAGTCATTGGGAAGAAATAAAACTTTAAAACATGATTTATCTCCTTCTAAATCTGGATAATACTTATTTAGAGATTAAGACTTCCAAATGTGAATTAAGTATCTAAGTTCCACATGCAGTCAATGAAAAACTTGTTATTGGCAAAACCATAAACAGCAGGTACTATTTGAGGTGTTCTAGGATATCTCAGACATCCAGGACACTCTTGGAGCTCACAGGTATGACCCAGGCAGGACCTGTGAAAGAACTACAGTCTTCTAGAGTGACAGCTAGAGGCCAGGCAGGATACCCCCAGAAAACCAAAATAATACTACATTTAAAAGCTGAGTTCCAAGTTAAGTGTTTGTTTAAACTGAGCTGACACTTTCTATTCTCTATTGACTGTATTGATTAGACCTTTGATGACTGTAATAGCGTTTACACACCCAGTTCACACCCATAAGATGGTATTTAGTCACCTAAATTTGGTGTCTTAGTCTACAGTTAAATGTTCCTGGCATTACAAAATGTCATACAAACCTTAAAAGTTGCCCTTTCTCTCTACTGACTGTGCAGAAAGCCAAGGGTGACTTGCTCAGCAGGAGGCCTCTAAGCTGCAGGTGCAAGAAATTCAGCAGAATGAGTATACTGAAACAGCTTCAAAAGTTAATGATAAAAAAAATCTTAATAGCCACCTCTACTAATCTGATACACATAATCTATAATCTATGTTTTCAGAAATTGTAGATATTTTGTCAAAATCAGTGCATCACAGAGAGAAGAAAAAAAAACAAATACAAAAACAAAAACAACAAAAAAAGAAAAGATTTACTATCTGGTTTCTTGGCTTCTGCCCTAATACTGTTGACTTGGCTTGTCAATTAGTCTCAGTTGTGGTTATATTGATTTGTGTGTTTTATGGTTTCTACATAGAATCAGATTCATTCTAAAAACTCAGAACTGCAGCAAAGTACATGGCTTCTAACTTTCAGTCACTACTGAATTAAATATTAAGGCTAATTTTCTAAGAAGTAGTTGAGGTTACTTATTTTCGTCTTTCTCCTGTATTTACTAATTATTTTTTAATTGGACTGATGTCAGTAAATTGAGCAAAATTTAATGAATTATTATTTACTTATTTCATAATTAAATATACTATGATATTATGAGAATAAGTTAGCTGATATTCTCTGTTTTATTCTGATCCTATTTGTGTTGTACTAAATTGAGGATGCTCTCTTGAAGCCAACAGAGGAACACTTGGGGGGAAAAAAAAAAAAAAGGAAAAGATTCATGAAAAGCCTCATTTTTTATTGTTATTGGTGTTATTTTACTGGAATATTATCCTACTTTCCAATAGGAAGCATTGTAACACTAAATATTAATACAGTGTAAAAACTTTACAAGCAAATATATATATACCTGTCTGTGTCCTAATGTTACAACAAACATTGTCAAAGATAATCAATTGTACATATCATCTGTAATATTTTGGTTTTCTTTTACTGAATTGTGATTTGACAAGTTAAAAAAATACTTGAAGAATACTCTCTGGCTGCCTTCTTATATGTGTGTAGTCTTATTTTTAAGTGAAAGTCCCATCCTGAGGATGTCATTCATAAGCATGAGATTCATCACACTTAACTTTAGCAATATAGAAGTTAAATAGGTTAGCTGTGATTTAGCTCACCTAGCCTTAGAAGCTGCAATTCAGTTACAGACTAAGATTTCGAAATTCATGTGCTCACAATATAGCTGTTACATTTCAACCAGAGAACACTTAAGATGCCTTAACATAATCATTCATAACACTTAAGGTATGCCCAAGTATCTTGCTTCGACTCCAGCTGCCAGTCCAGGAAAGAAAAGAAGTTAAGGTATCTCAGGTACCCTACAATGCCTTAAAGACTGCCTAAGCATGCACAAGTCAAATTATATTTACATTTTAAAATCTAGTCCCAGATGTCCACTCTTAGTTCAAAGAGGACGGGTTTATATCTGAATGCCATTGGTCATAACTACAGCAATTTAGGTTAGCCCTGCCAACCTATTCTAGTAATTTTAATATAAAACATTAGCTCACATAACAAACATAATTCATGTCTACTTTCTATTGGTTTAATTAAGCAAAAATTCTCATTGATATATTCTTGTCTGCTTATCCAGTCAGGCAATGTCAGTCAAAGCCAAAGACAGGCATGTCGAAGGTGGTTACAGGATTTCTGAGAAGGAATTGCATAATCAAACACAAGCAAGCAGGAAGTGGGGTGGGAAACACAAGAAAAAGCTCACAAGTTTTAAGACCATTAATGAATATCAGGCCAATTGCTAAGCCCACAGGAGATACACTGGCATATTCACACTTCCAGATGAGCAAGAAGTAGAATTGAATCCTAGGCTCAAAGTCCAAGTACAAATGGGCTCATGTTCACATTACCAAGGGCTAGTCCTCTCTGTAGCAATTTTGTCTTAGAAAGATCTAGCAGAGAACTCCAAAAAAAGAGCTAGGTTATGATACAACCATTATTCAGTAGGGATTCTCCATTATGAATTATCTATTATGGATTATAGCTCCAGTGTTCAAGTTGACTCAGGTTCTGGTTTCACTAATTTAACAGGATAGAGGCCCAGATCAACAATCTAACCATTACCCTAAATATACCTTCTCCTGTATTTAGTTCCAGAGGACTATTGTCTTATATTAAAATTTTAGTTAGTTAAGATCGTCCTTCATTAATAGCAGCATAGTCATAGAAAGACCTTTCAAAAACCCAAGAGCTTCCTGTTCCCATGGGTACCTTTGGCCAATGCCAGTAACACCTTTCACTCTGCTGTTCAGACCTGCAGTTCTTCTTGACTAATTTCAGCACATCTGCAGGGGCTAGCACCTTATTTAGTGTATTCTTGTTCATTCTTACAGTGTCTTATTTTGTGTGTGCATCATAGAATCATAGAATCATAGAATAGTTAGGGTTGGAAAGGATCTTAAGATCATCTAGTTCCAACCCGCCTGCCATGAGCAGGGACACCACACACTAAACTATGTCACCCAAGGCTCTGTCCAACCTAGCCTTGAACATCTCCATGCTCTTACATTCAAAAGTATGCATACCTAAATGAAAGCACAAAAAAAAAAAATGAGGAAAAAAGAAGAAAAAGAAGAAAAAGGACCAAAAGATGACAGGTTTGGGTGTTTTCTCCCCATATGATATATGCATCTTAATTTACTATAGGAAGAATATATACAACCCTTAAGCAAGAAAGATAACATTACTATTATTTTACTGCTATTAATAAAATTATTCTCTGCTACACATGATGTCATAAGGAAGAACAAAATTTCTGATAGGAATCTAAGATTATTGCAATAGTGAAAATGCACCCCAAAATTTAGAAAATTGTTTCTATTTCAGTGGTTCAGAAGTACCAATGGACCTAGATTTTTGAAGAATGTTTCCAGGAAAGGATCATGTTTTCATTCACACACTTTTTTGCAACTACAATGATCTTCGCTACATGCCAGAGAATTAGTACTATATTTACGTTTTGAATAGATCCTGTTTATCAATATTTTCTTACCACGTTAACTAAACCAGAGAAAATTGCACAATAAAGACAACTGATAAAATAGCCTTTATAACCACAGTAAGTAATTATGAGACATTTCCTTCTCGAACTGCAACAATGGAAAAAATCTTACATTGTTTTTATGTTTCCATTTTCTCCATTTGTACCCAGTCTAACACTTCTCTCAAAGTCCATATTGCTTGTGGAGTACCCAGGGCACAATACCACCAACTGTGTTGTGCCTTATTTATCCTGAGCAACTTGATACATCCACTTACTATATGACTAACAGTCTCTGGGGTCTAGCCACATATTCTACATCCTGCACTACATATATTCTACATCTTTGCTACCATCTGCCTTCCCTGTAAGCTATCTCATATGAATAGGTTGTTACTGTTTGTCCATAATTAAATTTTATTTTTTCCTTTTCAATCCTCCTGTGAAAAATCACTTACAGTTGGGCACTTTCTTTTCATAAACCAGATTTCTTTTTCTGAAACACTTTCCACTGTATTTTCTCATCCATTGCTAGCATTCATCTCTCATTGTGATCATCTTAATGACTTCAATAATGACTACAACCCTGGAGTATTGTATTCCTCATTTATATTTCAAGCTTGACCCAAGAACCAGTTATTTACTATTATGGTAGCAGCAATAACTGTCAAGATTTTTTTGTTGCTGTTACATTTTTGTTTCCTAAGCCTTCTATTATTTTATGATGTTTCTATTATAGTTATTATGTACTACAGCAATTTCTAAATGCATCAGCTGAAACAGGAGTCCCATCCAAAAGCAACCGTTAGGATGCAATCCCCAAATCAAAGACCTAGAGATTTGAAAAGATAAAAATAAAATCCAAGTTAGGAAAACAAATGGAAAAAGTATGTGGGATACATCTGACTTAATTGATCCCCTCTAAAAATTAAGAGAAATTCTTTAAAAAACAGTTGTCATGTCTCTGTTAACCATCTCTGATGTCTTCATATACATATATATAAAATTTAAAGGATTTAATTTAGGTATCACTTGCATTTAATTATCTGCAATGTATGTAACTGAGTTGCATTTAGGATTCAATTCGTCTGCCCATTCAGAGACATGTAGTGCTGTTAGTGGTATGTTAAAGTACCTTGCCTGGACACCAGTTGCCTGTATGTCCCACAGTCCTTGAGTCTTTTCTGTCAGCACCATTCAGACAGCTCAGATACCGAGATACCAAATAATTCAAACTACTTCTGTGGACCAGGAGAACCAAACCAACAACTTCTTAGTGTGGGTCCAGAATTCAATTTAGTTATTCCCACATGGTTGCCTACTCCTACTTCAGATGCCCTAATGTAACTAACCTAGGCTCCAGCTGCCAGTCCAGGAATATATGAGTGTGTCCTAGTCCTTATTTTGTATTGACCAGTCTCATACGCAGATACTCTATCTCAGATACTCCAGTACACCTCTTAGGGCACTACTGGCTTGTGCTAGGGCAGCTCACTCAAGCTCATCAAGCTAGGTGACATAAATACCACCTACACTCTGTGCCATATAGCGATCCAGAAAAAGAGTCACATTCCCCATTTTTTTTTTCAACAGACTATACTGCTTCTTGATTTCTTCATAGCTGTTCTATATTACATTTTCTACTGATCCACAAAGTTTTCAACGTGGCTTCGCAGCCTATCTGTACTATTTGAACTCTCTTTTAAAGGAAGAAGAACCATTATCTTCCCATTCCTTTGTTTTCCTCAAGTCCCATTTTATTGCACCTTGTTTGCAGGATGTCCCACTTGCAAGGGAGTTGTGGTTGATTCTGGAATGATAAAGCAGTGCAAACCAAGCATGACAACCCATGCTTAGACATGCTTTGAGACCAAAGCTTAAGAGGTCTGTCTGAACAGTCATGACATCAATAAAAGACATTAATAGTTAATAGAATTTATTCCACTGGAGTGGTTGAAAACTATCTGACGGGGATGGGGGTGGTGGGGAAAGGGTCAACCTTGCAAACTAACAGAAAGGGAGAAAAATGGAGAAGGATTTCTAATGGCACTGGTATTTCCATGGAGCACATACTAGAACACTTTGTACCACAGATACCACTGAAACAGGCCTGAAACAGTGGTACTCAATTAGTGGTCATTCACTTAAACTCAATTTAGCATCTTTTATAACGTGCTGTTTCTATCCATTCTTTCCTCTGCTATGAATTTCCAGTCTTAGCCTTCAAATGCCTGATGCAAGGGAGTGCTATTCCCTAATTTCTACTGACTTTGTTCCTCTCTCACGTAACTAAAGAATGTATTTAAGAAATACACACAGAAATTGATTAGGAAACTTTAGCTGGTAAATTAAACCACTGAGCATGACAATATGTCTATTGACCTGATAATTAATCTTTGAGAAGTAAGACTGATGGATCTCATTTATATTTCTCCACCTATGAGATAATATCACAAAAGTTTCTGAAACTCTTGGACAATTATGTTGAATATCATCTTTCATTACAAGTTAACCTGTTAACATATCATTGTTAAATGTAATCATAATGCATGTTGTATAATATAACACAATACTTGCAATAATTTTTAGTCCACATTTTTTCGTCCACATTTTTTCTAGTGCTAATATTCCTCTTTCTGGAAAAAAACTGAGGTCTGTCAATAAGATTCTTGTAATTTTGATTGGCCATGTCCATACTCCTAATACCGTTTATACATTATATATTTTAATCAGATTATACAAATACATGGATGATCTTAGGGCAACTGTAGCTTACCAACACAAAACATTAATTCTTCACTTTCTGACTTGTTCCCAAATAAAAATACACAAAACAAAACAAAACAAAAACCAAAAAGTACTAATGTAGCAGCAAGCTCAGAAGTACTGCTCATTGCCTGGAAATTTCTGTACCATAGATCACAAAGAATTCCCACAAAATTTCAACAGCAAAATCACATGGAATAAGATACAGTCACAGATATTGTCCTACTTTGTGTATATACCTATGGAAACTTTTCTAAATACAAAAGGATCTACCTGCTAAAGTCAATACTCATCTAAGTATTCTCATTTTTGATCACACATGTATAGAAATGTAGCCAAATCAGCTATGAATGACTCAGATAGTAGGAACAGCTACACTAAACTCTCTATCAAAATCCTGCTTTGATTTGCAACTGAACAAACCACTGACAAAAATACAAAGAGAAAGAGAATGCCCCTTTACTAAGAACTACTTGTCTTTAGGAGACTTTCATTTTTGGGAGACTACGAAACTTCTCATGGGTAATCGAAGCTAAAGATTATTCTGTTGGGAGGGAGGAGCACTTTGCAGGTTCTTACTGCCATTTCACTTAAAGAGTTTTGCCAATAGTTTAAGAAGGTGTGAAAAGTTCACCTTTTGTAGTTAATGTCTGTTGTACCCACATAAAGACTAGTGTGCAAAGTCTTTTCTTCTCCATCAGACAAAATCTGACACCACTCTTGTCAAAAACAAAAAAGTTTACATCACTTTAGTTTGCAAGCAGATCCGAAACAGTATTTTCAATGCAACTGCAGTGAATGCAACTGCAGTGAAGTCATAAAATAATCTGGCACAGCCAATAAATTCAGTAAAGCAGTATAATAACGCATTCCTGTGCAGTTCCAACAGTACACTTCTGCTCAAAATGGTACATATCACCTATGAGTACTAATTTAAAATTTTGTCAGGTTGCTCCTAGCGTTCCATTCAGTCTTCTGCAATGGCATGCAAGAGGCTATCGTGCATACAGGCATATATTTCTGTGGAAACAGTTTAAACTTTTTTGCTATTCTTAGTTGAAATGTTTGCAGAAAAAAATACTTTTTTCATTAACTAAACAAGATATCTGTTCCTTTCCTGTCTGTCCTTTCTAAAACAACAGAAATTTCTTTAATGTGATGATTAAGAAGTGATAAGAAGTAACTTAATGTGATATATATTATGCCTGAAGTATGAAATTCTTTTGAAGTTAAGCGGAAAAAATGCACATTTTGACACAACATGGATATTATATAGATTTCCAATGTTAGAAGTATGCCATGACAGTTACACATTATCAAAAGGAATAAAACATGTAATTATTTTTGTTATTGTTGTTAATGGCATACAGCTAAATGTATTTAACATATTTGCACTTCACTCTCCTTCAATACATCCTCAATCATTCCCTTCACCTTGTTTTCTCTTTGGTTAAGTGTTTTGTTTTGATGAAAATAACCTTGGAAGTGCTAAACATGCAAATAAGATAAGCATCATCATTCAAAGCCTGACAATTATTTTATATTCTCAGAGTTAGGTGATGTATGTGTTTTAAGGGTGAGTGTCTGCAAGATGGAAGAAAGAATCATGTGAATGCTAAAATCAGAAAATTACATAGAAGGAGAAAGGGTCATTTTACTATTTTCCCCCAACCTAGAAACAGGGTGAAAAATGCGCATCTTCAACTCTTCAATTGAACTGACATTTCTGCATAGTTGTGCCAATGAACTAGCATTTTATGGAAAGTAAATGAGCAAAGTTACAAGTTTATGCTACTTCTCCATGATGACAAATCAAAATGACATATATTTATCATTATATTTTCTAGAATGCATTCATATCTGATCTCAGGCAGTGATTTGACATCTTTAATTTACTATATCTTTTGTAATGTAACTATATTTTTTTAACATGGGATGTATCTTTAGTGCTCTCAGTTCTTGTATTTTATCACCACAGCATTGTGGAGAAGGCAGAAAGACAGGTAGTCATGTAAGTATGCATTGGATTATTCTTAAATGTTTTTTTGGACTGTGCCTAAGCTGATGTTGCTGACCTATTGAGGACAGAAATACTGGCTCACATGTAATGCATTTTTTTTTCTTCTCAATCTGGTAGCTTGCACAGTGGCAAACTAGTGCCTCTACTGCCATCATTTTGTGTTACACAGAATGTCCTGGCAGAACAATCAGCCTAACAGAGAAGCAAGAGGGGATAAAGAAGGGCCCTCAAAACAGGGACAGTTTGTATAGTTAAGCAGGACAGCCTGTTTTCAGAGCTACACAACCAAACTTCAAGGTATTTTCCAGAAGACTGCAGGCAGTGATGAAGGATTCTGGATGAATGATCTGTTCTCCATGTTTAATACTTCATGAACACCCGGACCAGGCTTATGCCTCGTTTTCAAGAGTGTATCTATTGCAATGCGTATGTATGTATGTCTGTTTTCTCCTCACATATCCCAAAGGTGGGCATTTTCTATAAAGCAAGCCGAATGAGTATTTGAAGTTTGGCAAGTGCCTTAAGGTGTTTTGCTCTTTAAAAGGGTTCTCTGCCTGGGGGAAGCCAGAAGCAACGTGACTGAAATTCTCCATGTCTCCACTGGGATTTAAGCTGTGAGTTACAAGTGCTTTGCAGGGACTTTTGCCTTTACAGGTTTTACGGAGTTTAGGGGCACTTTCCCTTACAGGAATGGGATCAAATCCCAGCTGCCTGAAATCCAGCTGCAACACTGCGCCGTGTTGGACTTTTTAGTTTCCCAGCATTTAATAATCAGAGGGTGCAGCTACCCAGAGCAGGGATGGGAAAGTCCCTTTGCTAATTAGTTTTCCCACTTGGAGTAGCTGCTGCAGCCCGGCCGCCCGCCGCCCGCCCCCCCCCCCCCCCCCCCCCCCCGCCTTACCAGCAGCACCGCAAGTTGCCTGCGGGCCCCAAGTGCTGCTGCTGAGCGCTGAAATCCGGCTCCGGCTTAATGAGACCAAGCTAGGCAGAGTCAATTAAATCAAAATCCCACTAACATCCCTAATACATCTGCAGTGTGTGCAGGAGAGGCGGCGGCAACAGTGTTAGTAAAGGGATTCACAGCCTCATCATATATATTAAAAAAAAGAAAAAAGAAAAAAAGAAAGAGGAAGGCGAGGAAGAGGGGAGGAGGCAGGAAATTTCTGTGTGTTATTTACAGTGGGGAAGGGGTGACGGAAGGGTGTTTGTGCCTCTGAGCATGAATGAATGAGAGAGAGGTTTTTTTGAAAGAGGAAAAGAGAGAGAGAGAGTAACACACACAGAGAGCACTGAAAGGATGCTCTGTCCGCTAAACCCAAATAACCCACTTGCAAAGAACTGATGCTGGAAAAATGGTAAGGACCCGGAGTTGAAAACATTTTCACTTTAATACTGAAAAAATATGCCATTATAAAATCCTCGAATAGAATTAGTAAGTTTTACTTGCTTCCTCAGTCCTGGTTTCCTCAAGTTATAGTAAGATTTACAACAGCACAGAATTTTCTACCATTAAACTTTGCAGCCTAAGCACTAGAGTGACATTAATTGGTCATGCTTAAGTGCCTTGGCTTGTCTTTTGTTGTTTTTTGGGTTTTGGTTTTTTTTTTGGTTTTTTTTTTTTTGTATGTTTACACTGTTACCATAATAGAAATCAAGGGTACTAATTCTTACATTCAGATGGAAAGGCAATACTGAATATGTATATTGAAAGAGAGAAAAAACAAAACCGAAGCCTCCCCTCCCCCATCCCGGAAAACCAAAACACAACCCACCATCAACAAAGCAAATCTATCCCAGCAAAGTAATTCCTGGCTCCACCCCCCCAAAAAAAAAAAAAAAAAATCTCCAATGAGAATATTCATGCAACTATGTCTTAAATAAAACCTTTACATTGTTTTCCACGGTAAAAGTACGATCTCTACTGCCTATTGATCACACAAAAATGGCGAAATGGCACTTTTTATTATTATACTGTATTTCTTATATAGAAGGT
>NW_009933120.1:0-369 GCF_000696875.1 Nestor notabilis | reverse complement strand
CTTTTTTTTTTCCTTTTTTTTTTTTTTTGTCCATTTGTCTGTTTGTTTCCGAGTCATTTATTTACATTACATTCATGCCTTCGTGCAACTTTCCTCTCCTGCTTTGCTGTCAGGAGGAGGCTGACACCAGCCTTTCCTCCGCCCCCCTCCTCTTCCTGGCCTCTCGGAGAGGGGTCAGTCCACAAGGGAAGAGGGCAAAAAGAAGCAAAACAAAGCCCAGCACAATAGAACAAAAGCCCAACAAAATCGGGAGCCGTGTTTCGCTCAGCCGGAACCGAAGGAAGAGGGTCCTCGCTTGTCCTTTGGTGCCCTGGCAGCTCAGGGGCGGGGGATGCGGCCACCGCGCCGGGATGCGCAGAGCTGCGTGGA